>NC_048408.1:5406656-5436562 GCF_013103735.1 Etheostoma cragini
GGTTTGTCCATGTTGTTTTGAGAATGTAATTTCTGTTTCAAGAAATGAGCCAAACCAATGGAGAAAAACTGTAATAGCATTTTTATTAAAGTGAGAGAAGTGAAGGAAAAGGAAAGGGATTGAAGTCCGTTTGTGTTGTATTGTGCGCATGTGTAGCACATACATGCAAATGAGCTTAAGGAAAGCGTTTGAAAAATACAGTTTGTCATTACGGATTGAGTTAGCAGAGAGTTCTGAAAGCCATTCGAACATGGCGAGAGGCAGGAATAGCAATGGAAGTATCGGAACCGCTAAAACCTGCTCTTCATCTGCAGGAGCCTTCATACAAATTCTTTTTTTTTTCAATCAAGTACCACTAGCTGAGTGGACTGAGGGCCTGCAAATGAAAATGGGTCTTAAATGCACATGCACTTCTCCTGCTGTTGGTTTCCATAAGTGTTGTTGTGGCTTTGTCAGAGTCCCATCCCCTCGGCTGAACCTGTTCCTGATTCCATTAAGGCCTCCATGGTCAAGGTCGACATGTCTATTGACCCCTTACCGCAATGACACCGGAGATATAATTCCTAATGAGCAGTTATTGGATGCAATCTAGGAAAAAAACAATGAACTTCAAAGAGGTAAAAAAAAAAAGGTGGTGGAAGGAGCGAAAGAGGTTGAAAGAGACATAAGAGAAAAAGGGTGAAGTAATGCATTGACGAAGAGACTTCAAACGTCTTGACAGGAATATTATTATTATTATTGAATATTAAATGAAATATGCAATTATTTCATGATATTAACCCTCTCAGGTCTATGACATTTTTTCCAACATTTGGGTTGCCTGGTCTCCTTGTGTAATAACGCTTTAATTTCAGGACCACCCGGGCTATCACCCGGTAAATCATTGCATTATCCGTCTGGTTTGACATCGGTAGGATAAATCACTCTCCTTTCAACATCCAGCCTTCATTCTGGTGTCTCACTATCTATCTGTCAGGTCCCCGCTAGAGTGCGGATCGGGCCGGATTTTTCTGTCCGAGCCCGGCCCGCGTCCAACAGAGCAGTAATCGAACCCAATCCGAGCCCGACAGGCATTAAGATATTTATGTCCGAGCCAGACCCGAGCCCGACACAGTTAAAATCGCATTTGTTTCTCATACTAATGACACATGTACGTTTGTTTGTGTGGAAAGCTCGCTTTTATTGAGCAATTGTAGGAAGGCATTGGGAAATGTCAACAGATGAGCGCATCAATGCACACGGGGCAACAAGCGCCATTACCTCCATAATAAGCTGTTTTAAATTCAAAATGTTCAATGCCTTATCGCGCTGATGTGACCGAGCCCGACCCGAACCCGAGCATCCTTTCTAAAAATCTGTCCGAACCCGGCCCGACCTGTCGGGAACCGTCGGGTCCCGTCGGGCTCGGGTCGGGTATCCATCCTCTCGTCCCCGCCAGGACCATCCCGGGCACACACACGCACAGACACAGACAAGTGTAAGGCCCCCCTGTTATGTGATTGGTTGAGGCGTCACTATCCAAGATGGCAACCAGCTCACGCAAATACATAAATTTTCTGGAGCTAGCTAATGAGCAAAAAACACGACAAGAAGCTGGGTTCAAAGGTTGCATAGCAAAGCAGAGATTTGTGAGTAGATCTTTTGATTCATAATTACGTGTTTATGTTGCAAAGATACTGTAATTCCACTATGGATTAAAAAGCTTCTGGACGGCCTGCAATTGTTGAAACGGTGCAAGTCTCTACACTGCGAAGTCAACATTAGAGGGTTAAAACATTTAAGAAATTAAAACCTACAGGCAGGAAGGGAAAAGAGGCTCCAAAACACTGAAGACCAGGGAAGGAAAAACACAAGTAAAGGAGAGAAGTGTGGAGTAACAAACAAATAATCTGACAATAGACAAAAGAAGAACAGAGACTAAATACACAAGGTAATGAGGGTGGTAACGAGGAACAGGAGACATGAGGGGTGACGAACAGGTGAAACACATCTGGGAGGAGCTATATTGACAACGTTTCATTTTCTGAATTGCTCCATTTACGACACATTTCCCTCTTTTCCCCGGATGTCCGTTACCTTCTATGCAGCTTTTCCAATGTTTTTGTCCCTTTTTGGATTTATTTGTCACTTTTTCCAGCTTTTGGCGCTTTTTTAAAAAGCTGAGCTGGTTTAATAATAGGTTTTACACTTATTCTTTGAATTCATGGTCAACAAACCTCATTTATATTAAATTATACATAGGTTTTTGTTAAAAGCACAGATTATGAATTATTTTGACTAATAGTTAAGATCAGAGGATGTTGAATGGATCTCAGATGGGACTATGTCCAAGTTTAGTCCGGATACTGTTTTGAAACCATAAAAAAAAGATTAAATAAAACACCCAAATAATTCTCTAAAAGTAATGATTAATTTTACCTAAATAATATTGTATAGAATCATCCATGTTATTTATGGGCAAATTGGTTGAAAGAAATCCATATTTCTGATATGAAACAATTTGACCCGAGGACAACACAAGGGTTGAAACTCCGGGGGATTTCTGAGGACTAATGTTACCTGGTCCTCAGATCTCTGCAGAGTAAATCCAGACAGCTAGCTAGACTATCTGTCCAATCAGAGTTTTCTGCTTCACATTTAAAACACAAAGACAAATGTGATTGGTTTAACCCTCTGCAGACAAAGGGGTCGTATACCAGCAAAAAGGCACCTCCAATTCATAATTCAGTCATTTAATATCCATAAAAGACAGAAAATTACAGAAGTTGCAGCTACAATCTAACAATCTAGCGGTCACAGAGGTCTCTTCGGGGTCCTTCTAGCCTCTACAAGTGATTTTCTATCCAGCCTGGAACTGGTGCCTTTTTCAGGGTCGTTGAGCATTAAATCCCAACTGTTTCGTCCAATGTTTATCCACATATCCAAATTTTTTCACGTTTTTGCTCATTTCTGCCACCAGCTCTGTTCGCCTTATATTCTAAAGCTCTCCCATGATGCTTTGCGAGTTTGTTTACGGCTGTGAAAGCACACATTATGCCTTATGTCGGCGGGAGCAAAGAGTCGGTAAAGATAGTAATCCTCCTTGTCAAACTAGTCTTATGTGATCGCAGATAGTATGTAGTGGACAAGACAGATATCTACCGTCTTACAGAGGAGAAGGGCGTCACTGGTATTAGATTTGGCATATATTTATATTGTATATTTCGGCCTCTTTTGAGGAAATGTAAACGGTTTGTATTTTATATAAGTTATAATGTTTATAATGTTTATTTTTGCCTATAGAACTGTTTTAGACAGCACTAATGCTTGTGCAGCATTGCTGTGGGTGCAATATATACAAATATGACATTATTGTGCTTATAAATAAATATTCGTATTGGCATAAGTAAATTTCATGAGGGCAAAAGCGTCCTTTTTTGAAAAAATTTATGTATTTTGTCAACTACATAAGTTATAATGATTACTTCTTCACAGTGTGACTCCCAAGACATGTGAGAAGTGTTTGAGAGAAGAGATTGGCTTAACTTGGCCTGCTCTGTCTGTGATATCAATACATGTTTGCAAGATTCTTGTTCCGTTTTATGAATTACACAACTATTTTTAACATTCAAGCGACTTCCCTGCAGCCCAAATATTCTAATAACCCAGTTTGTCCTGAACAAAAATGATGCTCATATCTTGGTTTAATGTTTTAAAAGCTTTTTTTAAGAAAATAAAACCAGGCGGACAAAGACTTGTAAAAATGACCTCAGGTTTCTGAGGGTTAAAGAAACACCAACAAACCAGAGCACGTTTGTCTCCCATCCCGGAGTGCTTTGTGGACTAGCCAGACCCTCTTCCACAGCACCGTGGAGGAAGGTCTGGCAAAGCAAGACTAGGGCAGGGCAGACAGTCACGTAGGCTGGGAAATATGCAAGGCAGGAAGCAAATCAAGACCTGACGCATGAGAAACAGAGACTAGAAAATATAATCTAGGAATCTAAAGCATGAACTATACATAGGGACGGAACTAAGAAAACACAAAGATTAAAGGAACACAGACAGTATAGAAATAAGGAAAGACGGTGTTACGGCCACCACAAACAAACACAACTTAGACCGTCAACATATTAAATACCAAACCTGAGGATGAATTAACTCAAAATGTATAACTAAGATTAATTATACCAAGAGAGTCTGGAGGTCTGGCCAAAAAGGGTTAGGGTTACATGTGTGGAAGCATTGTGGACATCATAGTGGCATCACACTTTCAGTCTAACCTTATGATGGAGCGGGTGGGCTCGATCGCTTCATTCCCTCTGTCGGCCTGTGACCTCTGACCCCTCCCCTTCAAGCACCCTTCCTTAAAAGAGGAAAAGAAATAACAGAAAAACCAGAAGCATGACAACAGGCAGTTTGCGGCAATTTTACTCCCTTTTGAATCGTCAATGGGATTTTGACTCCAACTGGCTCCCGCACCCGGAGTACAGAATGACACCAGAGGATGAGAAGAGGGGAACGGTGAGTGGAGCTAACACGGTAGTTTACATGAAAATCACCACATGAAAAGCTGTTCTGACAGATGTGTGATTGTTAGCAGGATCGTACGTTTGAATTGAGTCATTGAGAAAGCTGCTCCCCTGCTGCCAGGAAACAGTAAGACAGAAGTACAATAATCTCTTCAATGTCACCTGTTGACGTGGCATGACTGTTGAGGAGCAACGAGGACAGGAGGAAGAGAGGTAGATAAATAGAGAGAAAGTGAGCTTGGAAGGTTAAGTAAGATGAAAGGCTGAGGAGACAGAAAAGGGAAGAGAGAGCTGTGAGTTTTGGCTGTCAGAGTTGATTAGCGTCAGCGGCACACAGGAAGACTGATGGACACTTTGGAGTTGCAGGGTGGGTAAAGGCGTCCACTAGCAGTGGTGGAATGTAATTTGTACTGTAACTGAGTCAAAATTTGAGGATTTCTTGAGTCTTTTCTTTTCATGGTACTTTCTACTTCTACTCACTACATTTCAGGCCTACAAGTCCAGTTGAACTCATTAGTCGAAAAAATCATATCCCACTTTCTACTGCTAGAAATCCGTTTCTACTAGTACTTTTACTTGTAATAATTTAAGTAAATTTTCCTTATGATTCTTACTAGTATACTTTTACTTACTGTCCTCGGGTCAAATTTGACCCGTTTTCAAAAGGTTTCTAAATCAGAAGTTTGGGTTTCTTTCAAGAACATTGTCCAAAAAAAAAAATAACATGGATGGTTCCATACAACGTGCTTCACAAGTAAAATAAATGATCAGTTCACTACTTTCATTGAATTTGTGTGTTTATGGTTTTATAGCGTTTGAAAAAAAGGATGAAAGAAAATTTTAAAAAGTGACAAAATTATGGAAAACGTAACACAAAATGTCAGGAATTTTTTTTACAGTGTAGTATTAGTACCTTCCGTTAGCACACATGTACTCATGAGGTGGTGTTGCATGGCTGGAAGCATTGTGTACATTATACTGCATCACACTTTCAGTCTAACCTCATGATGGAGAGAGTGGGCTCGACCTCTCCGCATTCCCACATCAATCACAGCCTCATTCCCTCTGCCAGCCTGCGACCTCTGACCCCACCCCTTCACGCATCACACGAAGGGCCAACCGGAGCAAACTTGCCCTCGGAATTCAAAGGTCATGGTACAACATTTCCCCACGGAGCGGCTATCTGAGATGTATTCCATCCACAGCTTGACATGGCTGAATAATGCCAGGTGTGCTGACTGAGAAAAACGGGGCTGATCACGTGTAGATGATGTGCGCCCCTTCCTTGGAAACGATAGATTTGACACTTTATTAACCATCCTGTGGTCTTCGGGATATCAGAAATTTGGGTTTCTTTCAATAAAATTGTCCAAAAAAGTAACATGGATGGTTCCCAACAACTCTTTTCACAAGTTAAATGAATAATCAGTTCACTACTTTCATTGAATTTTTGTGTTTTTTGTCAATATCCCAGCATTTGGAGAAAAAACACTTCATCAAAGTGACATAAATGTAAATGTAAAGAAAAGTCACAAATTTACAAAAAAGTTTTAAACATTTTGGTAAAAAATACATACAATTTTCAAAAGGGTAAAAAAAGACAAAACCTGATTGATTCCACACAACGCTCTTTGGCAAGTTCAAATCTCTACTTCCATTAATTTTCGGGTCTTGTTCAATTTCATAGCATTTGAAAAAAAACAACTGAAGTGTGAAATAGTATTGAGTAAAACTTGACATATTCCAGTCTGTAATTATCCAACATCATACATTCCTTTCATTTTAGTCAAAATAATTCCTAACTTTTGCTTTTCTATCTCAAACATTAGGTATAATTTCCTATAATTGAGGTTTATTGATGATAAATTCCAAAAATAACTGCAAAACTAAAGTTAATAAGTTAGTGTTACATAGTGTTGAAAATGTCCAAAAAAGCGACAAACATTGACAAAAAAATGTGTTTAAAAAAGGGACAAAAACTTAAGAAAAAGTTAAAAACATCGATAAAAAGCCTCAACAAAATTATTTAATTTTCAATTTTGACGGGAGGACAACACAAGGGTTAGGAACAGGAGGATGGAATGTGCAAACGTTCACATTATAAAGAGTCCAAAATAATAATTCAAAGATTTGCGTTAATGTAACACATCAAATTAGGCGTTAACGTAAGGTGTAGTGTCCACGGGTCACGTGACATATGAGTCGGTGTCAGTGGGGGTCTCGGGTGATGAAGCCAGCCGAAGTCATGAGAAAGCTGTTCTTGTGTGGTGAGGCATCTTGTCTGAGGGGAGTATTTCAAACAGTTTGTGTCTGAGGTGGGCGGGGGGTCGGTCACAATCTTCTCTGCTCGCCTCAGGCTCCTGGAGGTGTTCACATCCTGGAGGGATGGCAAGTTGCAGCAAATTCCCTTCTCAGCAGAGAGGATGAAGTGCTTCAGTCTGTCCCTGTCCTCGATGGTGAGGGAGGAGGTAAGAATGAACCAAACGATGGCTGTGTAGAAGTACACCATGTTAGGCTTTGGCAGGTTCTCCCTCAGCTGCCGCAGGAAGTACATCCTCTGGAGTGCCTCCTTGGAGAGGAAGCTTGATGTTCCGCTCCCACCTGAAGTCCTGAGTGATGACAGTGCCCGAGAGGCAGAAGGACTCCGCAGTGTCGACTGGGGAGTCAACCAGGGTGATGGGGGGTGGGGGCGGCTGTGGTTGCGCTCCAGGTCACCAGATGGTCAATTGACCACCCGTAGGCAGGCTCGTCCCTACTAGACAGACTGATGACTGGATATGTAGCAGAGGTGAACTGGTGCTGATGGTCCAGGAGCCTGCGGCGTGTTTCCCTAGCTTCCTGATATGGTCTGGATCAAGTACATTTCCAGGATAATTGCCTGACAGGTCCCTCACCTTATGCTCTCTGTGTCTTCTGTGTCTCTGTTCTCAAAATCCCTTTGCTATGGGGAAAAACAAGCTTCGAGCTGGTGCATCAGGTGTGATCTTGCATTGTGTTATAGAGAGGCACCACAGGGCAGTATTCCCAGTTGAGTTGTCGTTTTATCCTGGTAACATACATTGTGCATTCAGACTGCTGTTGTAGAAGCCTCCACGGCAGTGGATGGTACACTTAAGAGGGTACATTGCACTGGGAAGAACATAACGCACGCCATTCCCTTAAAAACAACCGTTCACATGTTTCACTAGAACACTAAACCAAAGTACACAAATACACCTATTGCATTATTAATCATGTTACACTAGCTAGGTACACGCTGGATAAGGCAATTGGCTTTCCAGTAGTGTATGTGTCAGACCTTATGCATTGGCTACATTGAACACGTAACGTATGCGGACCGTTCGCCAACCGGATGAGCCACGTTATCTCTACCTTTTAACGGGCTATACCTGCTGACAACACACACACACACACCGTAGGATTGTGTGAGTCACAGGCAAGACTGTGAGCTTTTGCTTTGGGATTGTTGTTGTTTGAGGAGCCGGCAAAGCGCTGTGAAACGTCAGTGGACTATCAGCTGTTATCAAATGATACAGGGGACAGGAAACAAGAAATAACAACAGAAACTCTCTAAACCAAACTGGCAATACGCTCATTCGCAGTCATTTCCTGTATATCTGTAGCTTAACATAAAAGACATTTAGACAATGGATGATCCATGTTCATGTAAAAGGGACACGAGTACAACTGTCCTACTTTTACTCTGGTTTTTTACTCTTTTACTCTTGGAGCGCTGCTCTCTTAACCGGTGGAGCCAGTATCCTTGATCGGTGAACTTTTAGAAACATCCGCTACACATATGTTTGCATGCATTGTTGCCCAGCTCCACAGCGCTGTGCACGTAGGTCTGTCAATGCTAGATTACACCTTCTGCCTCTTGTAGCCATGCTACCTCTACCACTGCCTGACATCCAGAACCCTTTATTTAAAATATTTAGGAAATGTTAGTAGTGAAATTATTATTGTAAACCATCCCACAATACAAAAGTTGAGGCATAGCTGCAGTATGTTAAGGGGACAGGGCCTAATGAACTGTCAATTAGGCTACGTATTTTCCACCTATTTTCCATTACTCTCCACTTCTGTTTTTCAAGTCCCATACATGATTCTTTCCCAAATATGCTGCCCTCAGAGAAACTTCTTTCTTATTTCCTTCCTCTCCCAACTTCCTGCCCCTCTTTCACCTGCCAGATGAAACTTCTCCTTCACTCATTCTCTTTTACACTCTTTAACTCCTCACTCCCCCCCCCCCAATTTTCTTCTCTCTTTGGTCTTTTATTCTTCTTCTCACCTCTCTGCTCCTATTCCACACGGCTCCATCTCAGCCTTACCTTCACACCCTACAGGGTCTTGATATTTTTCTATTCCCTTTTTCTCTTTGCTAGATCATTTTTTAAACTTTTTTTTCACACTTGTAATATCCTTGGTTTGATGCCCCTCAACCCAGGCTCAGGGGAAGGTGAGATGAGCCAGTGGGGTACAGAAAATGAATAGCATCAGGATGCATCCAGTAAAGGAAACTCTCTCAAAGTTCCATTTCAGTAATCCAGACTGAGCGTGTGTGAGTGTGAGTGTGTGTGGAAGGGAAGAGGGAAGAGTTTTTTGTTTCCACACTCAGGGGGAAGAGATTATCACAGCTTTTTTCTTCATTTCTGTCCAAACTCCAGCAATAGTGATTAGAATTGTATCTTGGTACCTAACACAGCCTTACACTGGCCATCTCTGTATAGAGAGAGCACTTCCAAGTGACAGACAAAAAAACAAGATTGCTCAACCACCTGAAAGTGTCCTCCCCTTGAATTATTCAGATAACATTTATTGTCTTTTTATCTCTCTAGAAGACATTGGCTTGAAGGGAGTAAATTTTTTGGGCTGTCAAAAAAGTTAGGTGTCCCTAATGTGTCTCTGAAAATTCACTGTTCTTTTCTGTTGTGTAGAATTGAAAGCAGATACCATTGCTAAAAATCAAATAAATCAAGATATATTTACATCAAGAAGTAACAGGTAGGACAAAAGTAAGACTTTTAAGTAAGTCTAGTCATTCCTTCCTCCACAGCGCTGCACAGGACGCGCTGACTAGTGTACACAGCATTCCGGGATGGGGGAAAAACATGCTCTGGTTCATTAGCATTTCTTTAAACCAATCACAATCCTCTCAGGCGGCCCTTTCCTTTGCATCGAGCCACCATGCCTCTGCGAAATAGCCTCGGTAAGGAACTATGTTTTGGTGAAACGTGTACATTCAAAAGTTGTTTTAGTCCTGCAAGAGAAAACTCAGATTGAAAAGATAGTCGAGCTAGCTGTCTGGATTTACCCTAAAAACGTCCAGCGGAGTATTTGGCAGAACCAGACAATCCTGGAAGTGGCACGTTGTGGATATAGACTATTTCGCAGATATACCATACATAATCTCATAATGTGTAAATCCAAAGAAGAAGACACCTTTAGATAATGTACATATGAGTTTTGATGCTGAGGTTCTGGATTTCTGAAGGGCCGATTTTGAATGGACAGAGCATTAGAATATCATTCATGTACCTTGAAACACTGGGGAGTTCCCAGAAAGCTCTATTTTGATTCAGTGTCTTCAATTGAAACTGCTGTGGCTCAGTTTAAATATGACCAAATGTTGGTGACAACTGTAGTGGTGATTGAAGACATTCAAGTGTAATTGCACAAATCAAAGCTATTCATTTAGACAGCACCTTTTTTTTTTTTTTACTTAAATGCAATAGTCAGAAAATGTAAAGTTTGGTCTGTGTGGTGGAGCCAGAGCCTGAAGACAAAGCTCTTGATTTTCTTTGATGTTTTCCTTAATCTTCGTCCCAGCTCTCACCTGCGGTCATAAGCTTAGTGCAATTACCAAAAGAATGAGATAAGGGGATATAAAGCAGCCAAAATGACTTTCCCTCGCTGGGTGATTGGGCTCACCCGAGAGGTAAGTTTGGAGTAGTAGAGGTAAGTTTGGAGTAGTAGAGGTAAGTTTGGAGTAGTACCGCAACTCCATGATTTTGAAAAGGTCAGTTAAGGTGGTTCGGCCATCTGATTCAGATGCATCCTAGATAGCTTTCTTTGAAAAAAAAAACCCAGGTCAGAACTAAAACAGGCTGGAGAGGTGCCCGAAATGCCCGATCTGGCCTAAGAATTGTCCAGGAAGATTAAAATGATGTGCCCTGACTCAAACCCAAACAAGCAGCACAACTTATAGTGGCATGCATTTTCTAATTTTCAGCCTACTCTATATAGAAATTCTATTTAGTCAGGTTCATTCCAAACTTGGGTGAGACAAAACATATCCAGTGTGTCACTTAGGTAATTTCCTACTATTCTGATGTAGGATTTTAAAATAAAAGGGGTAGATGTCCAAGTAAATCTATTTTTGAAATGTTCATCAGGTTGTTAATTAGAGCCATATTTTTAATTATTTTCAGGCCACTGTAAAACGGAATCCTCTGTCAAGCCAGGTTCATTCCAACTATGCATAAAAAGACAACACATATCCAGTTTGTCACTCAGGTAATATTGGACGATTCTAATGCAGGATTTTAAAATTAAAGGCATAAATGTCCAAGAAAATATATATTTCAAATCTTTATCAGGCTTTTAGAGCCCTATTTCAATGCATTTTCAGGCTACTCTAAAAAGGAATCCTTCTGTTACACAATGTTCCATCCAACTCTGGGTGAGAAAACACATATCCAGTGTGTCACTTAGGTAATATTGTACCATTATGGTGTATGATTTTAAAATTAAAGCCATAAATGTCCAAGTAAAGCTATATTGGAAATCTTTTTGATGTTGTTAATCAAATCCATACTTTCACTCTTTTTCAGAGTACTCTAAAAAGAAATCCTACTGTTAAACCAGATTTATTCTAAGTCAGCGTGAGACAACATAAATCCAGTTTGCAACTGGGGTGATATCGGACCATTCTGATGTATGACTTTAAAATTAAAGGCTGAAATGTCCAATTTAAGCTATATTTGAAATTGTCATCAGGCTGTTAATTAAAGCCATATTTTTACTGATTTACAGGCTCCTCTAAAAAGCAATCCTCCTGTTAAGACAGATTCATTCCAACTAATGGTGAGAAAGCACATATCCAGTGTCTAACTCGGGTAAGATCAGATCATTTTAAAGTAGAATTTTAAAATGAAAGGCTTAAATGTCCATTTAAAGCTATATTTGAAATATTTATAAAGCCATGTTTTAACTCTTTTTCAGGCTACTCTAAAAAGGAATCCTCCTGTTAAGTCACAGTCGTTCAAATTCCCTGTGGGACAACACATATCCGGTGTGTTACTCAGGTAATATTGGACCATTCTGGTGTATGAATTTAAATTAAAGACTTAAATGTCAAATTTAAGCTTTATATGAAATCTTCATCAGGCTGTTAATTAAAGCCATATTTTACTATTTTCAGGGTACTCTAAAAGGAATCCTCCTGGTGAGCCAGATTCATTCCAACTGATGGTGATAAAACACAAATGCAGTGTGCCACTCGGGGAATTTCGGACCATTGTGATGTATAGTTTTAAATTAGAGCTTAAATGTGCAATTAAAGCTATATTTGAAATGTTTTTCAGCCTGTTAAAAGCATATTTTTACTCATTTTCAGGCATCTCTAAAACGCAAACCTCATGTTTAGCCAGGTTCCTTCCAACTCTTGGTGAGAAAACACATATCCAGTGTGTCACTCAGGTAATAGTGTACCATTCTGATGTATGATTTTTAAATTAAATTCTTAAATGGTCAATTTAAGCTATATTTGAAATCTTCATCAAGCAGTTAATTAAAACCACACTTTAACTCTTTTTTAGGGTACTCTAAAAGGAATCTTCCTGTTAAGCCAGATCCATTCCACATCAGAATGATAGAACACATACCCACTATGTCACTTGTGTAATATTGGACAATTTGATTGTATTTTCCACTAATGCAGCCTCAGCCTATAAGCCTCTAAGACCCTGGCCAGTATTTGATCGTATTTCTCTTCTTTAGCGGCCTCGGCCTTTGGGTCTCTGGGACCCAGGCCAGAATTTAACAAGGAAGTTGAAAAAGGAGAGGAACAAGGAGTAAACACGGAACAAGAAGGTGGAGATGACAAGGGAACCAACGAGGATGCAAAAGTGGAACCGAGTGCTCGGAGAGTAGCCGGCAGGATGAAGAGGTGTCGGCTTTCCAAAGCCGATGGAATGTTAACACACACCGTGTGCTGCTGTTGCAAGAGACACATCTGCGGGAGCTGCACGCGGGCCTACTGCGTTCGTGCGGTGGCGCCGGATTGAGCTTCGACTTTACGCTGCAAAAACGAGCAGCAAACAAACAGAAGTGTGTCAGGAGTCCCGCCTGTTGTCAGTGTCCCGCCCTCTCGGAGAACTTTGGAATTGCCTGCGGCCTGACGACGACAACGTTGCATATGAAATGAACTGAAAGAAACTGAATTGAACTGAAATGAACCATGAATCTATTCGGAACAAAAACCAATTGGGATACTTGTGCTGTGTGACATGTGAGACTGTTACGCACCCCGCCATAAACCAGGGTTCCGTTGACCCGAAGGACAAGGTTTCGGCAGTTGACATGAAATTAACAATTTACTATGTAAAAATGCTTAACCGATGTTTACTTAAGCTCAATTACCAATGATACAGTACATCATTTACGGCTCATATTTGACATTTACCCCTGTGCGATCACATTTATGATGATGATAATACAATCATTTTTGTTTCTGTGACAAAACAAGGAAATTATAATTATTAATAATTATTATTAAGGTAATTGTTAAAAAGGTTATAATACATTTCTTGGAACTTAATTAGAATAAGTGAAAGTGCTTGAACTGTAACAATTTAGTAACTTTTTGTGAGAAAAGCAGGTGTAGAAATACAACATAGAAAACAAGTTATTGTTTATGTTCTTCACAGAAAATGAGCCAAAGTCAATGAGTTTGAGTTGGAAGAAATGATAAATAGCATAATTTTTCTTTTAACAAACATTGAAAACGTATGCCTACTATTGGCTAGGTGGGGGGGCGATATGAAATTGAACAGTGCATGTTTTCTTCAAGTCTGCACAGAACTGTTTCTGTCACTGTTTGTGGTAAGAAAGAAAAAGGGAAACACCGTGAATGCCCGCAGGAAGGAACTGTCCGAGTGTGTGCTGTCTTGTATAATGCATTGTGTCTTGGCCCTCTATATGAAGATACAGTTTTCTTCTCACCTTAAAGCGGGGCCATTTGGAACAGATACAAACATCTTTGCCTTGAACAACACCATCTTACAACCAAGTTCGTTTGAAGCATACTGTACTGCAACATTGAGGCACTTTATAAAGAACGACTCCTCTAGGATAGAAATTTGATAGCATTTCATGGATGAAGCAGGGCCAGTACAATCATCCTGTATAAAACAAACGGGTTACAAATACAGAGACTTAGAAATAGGGTCCTGTGAGTGTTACCCTCGGCTCTATTTACACTCCGCTCTATTTAATACTTTGTGAGCATTTTGTACACTATTGTTGCCTTATTGTCTTTTAGAAAAGCTCTATTTCTATGTTAGCCACAGAGAGGAACAGCCTTGCAATATTCACGTTATTAATATCAGATCTGACACG
This sequence comes from Etheostoma cragini, assembly GCF_013103735.1. Lineage (NCBI taxonomy): Eukaryota > Metazoa > Chordata > Actinopteri > Perciformes > Percidae > Etheostoma > Etheostoma cragini. Next base: position 5,420,786 of record NC_048408.1, read on the forward strand.
GGCATCAACGCTGGTTAAACCCAGTATAAGCACAGAGGCCTGCTTTCTTATCTTGTTGCTTTCAGTGTAGTACCGCTTCCTGCATGTGTGAGTCTGAACTTTAGGTACGCTGAGAACAAAAGTAATTGTTCCTTTTACTCTGGAGGTTGTATAGCTGCTGATACACGTTAATGCTTCTTCATCCTCTCTCTCTGTCTCCCTTTTATATCTCCCTTCCTCCTTCTCCTTCTCTCTCCCTCTCTCTCTCTCTCTCTCTCTCTCTCTCTCTACCTCATGGTTGGAATTTGACCTGAGGGTTTTCTCTTTGCAGCATGCTGAGGTTCTGATTGGAAGGCAGGGTAACTCCAGCACTCCCACTGTCATTTCCTGCTGCAAACAAGCATATTGACACTGAGAGGGTCAGACTTTGTATTATATCTTTATTTGTAACTCTGTGTGTGTTTGTGTGTGTGTGTGTGTGTGTGTGTGTGTGTTGGTATATGTGGTTTACATTAACAACACGCCTGACATTTCACCTGGGCTCCGCGGACATAAGGGGAATACGGGGACTATGCCTAAGTACTCATAAATCAAAGAGCGGATTCAAATTTATTAGAATCTAAACAACACAAATTTTCTTTTTCTTTGAAAGTCCTTGTTTACCACTTGACCTGACTTTGAATGTACCCACACACACCCAGTGTATTGTAAGTGCACCGCCACTTCTGAGTTCTATATTGCAGTTTCATACACATTTCATTCACACAGAGCATTTTGGCGGGCTGTCTTGCTATTGGCTGGTTTACGAGCGTGTGCGGTCCCAAATGTAAGTTGACTGGGGACTCCACCCAGACATGCCTGAGCATGCAGAGAGACATCACATGTTCAAAACTCAAATGGACTAAACCTGGGAAGTGGCAGCTAAAGGGGAGAGAATGGCGGCTTCGGCTTCTGATGGCGGTGAGCTTCAGGCGGTTGGCAACAACTGGACTGTGAATGGTCAGGGGATAGGAAATGACGGTTGAGGAAGTGAGGTTGGGGAGATGGATGTTGGACGTGGAAATGTGAAAGGGTGGAAAGTAGTTAAAAAGAAACACAAAACTAGGGATAAAGACAAATCGGATGAAAATGACAGTGATAAGGGAGAAACTAAAAAGGTAAAAAGGAGTGAAGATAAGTTCAAAGTATTATCAAACTGTTGCAAGAGGGGGCTACTTTTGAAAAGTGGAGTCCAATCCTACTGACCAAAATTCTGCATGAAGATATTGGGGAGGTGATGAGCACTAAAAAATTTAGAAATGGTGCTTTATTGATGCAGCAACACTTGGGCCCCGCAGGGGACTGTCCTCTCTCCCTTCCTCTTCACCATCTACACCACAGACTTCAACTACCACACAGAGTCCTGCCATCTCCAGAAGTTTTCTGATGACTCTGCTGTGGTTGGATGTACCAGCGAGGGGGACGAGGCTGAGTACAGAGTTGTGGAGGGGGACTTTGTCACATGGAATGAGCTGAACCATCTACAGCTCAACGTGACAAAGACTAAGGAGCTGGTTGTGGATCTAAGGAGAGCCAAGGCAGCAGTGAGCCCTGTTTCCATCCAGGGGGTCAGTGTGGACATTGTGGAGGACTACAAATACCTAGGAGTGCACTTGGACAATAAACTGGACTGGGCCAAGAACACTAAGCCCTCTACAGGAAGGGCCAAACCCATCTCTATTTTCTGAGAAGGCTGACGTCCTTCAACATCTGCAGGAAGATGCTGAGGATGTTTTATGAGTCTGTGGTGGCCAGTGCTATCCTCTTTGCAGTTGCATGCTGGGGCAGCAGGCTGAGGGTAGCGGACGCCAACAGACTCAACAAACTGATCCGCAAGGCCAGCAACGTTGTTGGGGTGGAGCTGGACTCTCTGTTGGTGGTGTCAGACAGGAGGACGCTGTCCAAACTACATGCCATCTTGGACAATGTTTTGCACCCACTCCATGGCTTGCTGCTCATTCACAAGAGCACTTTCAGTGACAGAGTCATTCCCCCAAAATGCACCACAGAGCGCCACAGGAAGTCATTCCTGCCTGTGGCCATAAAACTTTATAACTCCTCCCTCTAAGTGTCTGACACACACACACTTAGAGAGGTTGAAACTGGACAATGTTATCTGTTTTGTGCAATAACACTGGCCTGAAATGTGTGCAATACTCAACTGCTACTATTATTATTAGTAGTATCATTACTTTTCACCACTGCAACTCCTTAATTATGTTAATTATGTGAACACCGTACATATCCACACTCCTTATATTTCTTTATTTACATTTCTATTCTAATTTACTACACTATATTTTACTATTTGTGCAACTGCAACACAGAGTTTCCCTTTGGGGATCCATAGAGTATTTCTGATTCTGATTCTGATTCTATATTGGTAATGTGTTGAAATGTGGAACAACAGCAAGCAGTAAAGATCAATAAACTAAATAGACAGAGGGTGAAGTGTTTAATGGCGTATGACAGAACCTTTATAGGGGGGAAATCTCAGGGATTCCTCTTAGTGAGTCAGTGGATTTGGTGAAAGAGGGAATGACCAGTGTTAAAATCAGGGATGCAAAACAAGCAACTCCCAGGAAGAGTCTTAATTGGCTGCAAGAGTTATGATGTCAGGGTCTACATTCCACCACCACTGTGGTTTTTAAATGCCAAAGATATGGGCATGTGGCTGCTACTGTATATGCAAGGGCAAGCAGAGATGTGGTAAACGCAGTGGTGAACACGACTATGGACAGTGTGAAGAGGGGGCAAAACCAAAATGTTGTAATTGCGGAGGAGAACACAGCGCAGCACATGATGGGTGTCATACTAACAAAAGAAAGCAGAAGGTACAGCGAGTTAAAGTAGTCCAAGGTGTTTTTCTTTGCTGAAAGTCCCGAAAGGTGTGCCAGTAGAAACAATAACCCCTAGGTCTAAAGTTGTAGGGGACTACAAAAACTTTGACAAGTTGAAAAAAGACACATTGCTTCTGAATAAAGGGGGTTTTGTCCTCTTCATGGCTGAGATAGTCAATTGTTCGGCACAGATCAGTAGTAGAACGGAAATAATTAAGATTATTCTTAAATCCCCTGCAAAATATTTGGAGGCAAAGGTAATGTCGTGGGAAAGAGTTAGAGACATTCTTAATAATGAAACACAGCAATCTCAGACATGGGATGGGGGTGCTTGATGGTTTCAATTCTACTCCAGTGGAATGCAAGAAGTTTAACTGCAAATAGCAAAGAATTCAAGACATATGTTGACAGTTTCAAAGAAAAACCTAATGTCATTGGTGTACAAGAACCCTGGTTAGTGCCTAGGTTGGATTTTGTGACACAGAGGTATAATTCTATAAGACGGGATAGGGAAATTGGTAAAGAGGAGGAGTTGTTATTTTAACACAACAAGGACTTCAATATAGAGAAATAAAGAAGGGGAGGGACTTGGACTACGTAGTTACCGAAGTAAGGTCAAGTGAGGATAAACTTTTATAATCCATGCAGACAAATGGAGAGGAGACATCTGGAGGACATTTGGAAGGATTTAACAGGGATTGTTTGGTGTGGGGATTGTAATGCACATAGTACATCGTGGGGTGAGAAGGATGATGTTCATGGAAGTCTACTTGAAGAGTTTATGAAAGAGAAAGAGTTGGTGTGTCTGAATGATGGTTCTGGTACCAGGACAGATGTGGCAAGGGGAACAGACAGCACTTGATCTTACTATTGTCACAAAAACAGTGGCCGTTAAATGAAGTTGGGAGGTATTGAGGGAAAATACAGTAGGGAGTGATCACTATCCTATTAGGATTCAGATAGGAGTGGAATTAAGAAAAGAATGTGAAGTAAAAGAAGAGAAATGGCTTTTAGATAAGGTACAGTATATAAATACAGAGTAGTTAGTCATGAATTAATGCTTTCTGTTGATAAAAATCATGATGTCGAGAGATTATGTTGTGACACTAGTAGTGATATAATTGTTGCAGCAGGCAATTCTATTCCTAAAACTAAGCCTAAGTCTTTAAATAAAATAGTACCCTGGTGGTCAAAATACTGTAAGGTAGTAATTAAAGCTAGAAATAGAGCATGTAAAGAACTAAAGAGAACACATCAATTTCAGAATTTAGTTCAATACAGAAGATCTCAGGCAATAGTGTGGAAAACAAGCTAAAACTTATCACTGGCAACAGTTATGTGACTCTATTGGTCCAACTACTCCAGTGGAGAGAATTTGGAACATGTTTTTTTTTTTTTAAATGAAAGGGAATTGAAGGGAATACACCTACCAAATGCTAATTGGGGGGCAAAGAACCATCACTTGTGGTAAGGAAAAAGCTGAGGTTATGGCTAAAACATTTGCACAGCACAAGAAATGTAACTCATGAAGAAGAGAATGGTAGAAAAGAAATAATATCGGTACAATGAGGATAGTGGACATAGTGTGTTGGATGTCTTGTTTATGAGGTCTGAACTCAATAAAGCATTAAAGCACTAAGATAAGTTGTATCTAGGAAAAGATGAAATCTGTTATTCCATGTTGGAGAACTTAAGTGGGAAAGGGAAAGGACGTATTGTTAAGTTTAAATAATAAAGTATGGGTAAGTTGTTGCATTCCTAGAACATGGAATGAATCTATAACCACTCCTATTAGGAAACCTGGGAAAGATCCTCAAATAGTGAATTACTATGGGCCGATTGCTTTAACGTCTCAGATGGGAAACACTATGGAGAGGATGATAAATGACAGGTTTACTCATTTATTGGAAAATCAAGGATTAATGCAATATTATCAAAGTGGATTCAGGAAAGGGAGAGCTACCATGGATCCCATTGTGTACCTAGAAGATACAATAACAAAGGCTCAGGTGACTAAAGAATCTGTAGTGGCAGCGTTTTTTGATGTTGAAAAGGCATATGATATGTTGTGAAAAGATGGTTTGTTGATTAAGTTAAAATTATTGGGGGTTAATGGAAAGATGTTCCAGTGGATAAAAAGGTTTTTGTCTGACAGAAATATTCAAGTTAAAGTGAATGGAGAATTAAGTAAGAGCTACAGTGTGGACAATGGTGCCCCACAAGGGAGCATTATTAGTTACACTATTATTTTTAAAAATGATTGATGATGTTTTTAAGGATGTACAGAATTCAGTTGGGGTAGTGTTGTTTGCAGATAATGGAGCAATGTGGAAAAAGGGCAGAAATGTAGATTTTGTAGTGGCTCAGATGCAGAATGCAGTACACAAAGTCCAAGAATGGGCTGTTCAATGGGGATTTAGGTTCTCCGTAGACAAAACAAAGACTTTGTTCTTCTCTAGAAAGAAATAGGTATGAATGTTCAATGTCAAATTATCTGGGACAGAATTAGAACGAGTGGACTTTTTTCAAATATTTGGGCAATTGGTTTGACAAATTTAACTTGGACAATACATATCCCAAAAATTATCCATAAATGCAAGAAAGCGTTGAATGTGATGAGATGTTTGCGGGGAGTAGCATGGGGAGCAAGTAGACCTGCTTTAAAATTATACACTGCTGATGAGATTGGTATTTTATTATGGGTGTTTAACGTATGGATCATCTGCTAAATCCTCAATAAAAAAGTTAGATGTAATTCAGAATCAAGGTTTGAGGGTATGTTGCGGGGCACTTGAGACAACTCCAGTGGCAGCAGTTCAGGTAGAGATGGGGGAGATGCCTTTCCATCTTAGAAGAGACCAGCTGTCTCTTGTGTACTGGGCAAATTCAAGTGGTCATGGCGACAAAAATATGAGTCAATCAGTTCCATGGCACTCTCAAGAGATTGAGAATGACCTATAAAACGTTTTGGATGGACATTAAAGGAGAAGGTAATAATGATGGGAATAAGTGCACTGGCGATAGGTCCTTCAGTGGTTTATCCCATTGTTCCTCCTTGGCTGTTGTTAGAGGCTCCAGTTGGCTTAGGCTTATTGGAGGAAAAGGAGGTTACTGAAGTGGATCGATAAATAGGCTTTGGAGTTACATTTCCAGGAAATATAAAGAAGGGGTCATTAGATATACTGATGCATCTAAGAAGACAGATACCAAAACGGAAATTGCTCATGTTATCCCTCAATTGAACATTGTATCTGCTAAAAGAATTAATGATGATTTAGCTGCATACACTGCAGTACTGTTAGCAGTATAGCAGTATGGATGGCCTTAATGTGGCTAGAGTGCAATAGACCTGAGCAAGCAGGGATTGCTTCAGACTCCAGCTCGGCTTTGATAAGCCTCAAGTATCTTCACTCAGAGTCTAGACTGGACATAGTGTGTGACACAATGCAACTAACTAATCTGATAAAATCTGGTATAAGTACTACGTTTATATGGGTACCTGCTCATATAAGTGTATGGGTGTCCATTGAGTGTGCAGACATATGTGCAGAGAAAGCAGCAGAGGAGCCTGATATAGAGGTGGATATTAAATACAGTAAAGCTGAAATCAAGAGCATGATTAAAGCTAAAATAAAATAAAATGGCAGTTTTTGTGGGATAATGACCAAACTTAATATTCAAGGAAAAACATAAAGAACAAGAATACTAACAGAAGTAAGCAAGAAGAGGATGTGGTGTCCAGAATGAAACTAGGTCATACCGGATTAAATGGAACGTTATTTATCATGAAAAGGCATGGTGATGGTATTGTGAATATTGCAATAGTCAGGAGACAGAACATGTTATTGTGTATTGTCCTAAATATTTCCAGCCCGACAATGATTGATTTTTTTTGGGTGATAACCAGCTAACGCTTGATTTTTATGATTTACTTAAGAGATTTAAGAGTTTCTGGTGAAATTTGTTCTCATTTTTTATTTCTTTTTTTTTAAGATAACTGGGTCAGTGAAGAGAATTTGACGAAGTGCAGATTCACCTCTCCTGCCACTCCCCAGTCCAGATAGTGGCGCTAATGCTGCAAATAGCTAGTTGCCAACTGCCATTCAAAAAACGAAGAAGAAGAAGAAGAAGAAGAAGAAGAAGAAGAAGAAGAAGAAGTTGATGCTGCTGCTGCTGCTGCTGCAGTAACTGCGGCTGCTATACGTTTTGGATTTACTTTGGGATTAAAATACATAACGCTACAGGTAAGATTTATACGTGTTAATATAGTTGCATTTTTGTAAAAAGAAGTGTTTCGTTTTTGCAAAACTGTAAATTGGCACTTTGCCACATGCCGCTAGTTAAAGCTCGTTTAGCATCTAGACCAGACCCGAGCACATCATTTGGTTTTCTTATCATGCTTGTCCCAGTCAACATTGTAACACTGACAGTCCCGTCTGGTAATGTAGGCTGTGACACCTGAAAACAGCAAACATGCAGTGGCGTGGACACATTAATCCAAAGGATGATGCAAGATTTTATGTTAATGCTAAAAGAGACAAAGTGGGACCTGCCATCAAGTACATCACTGCTGTAAAAGGTGAGTTAAACCTTCTGACAGTTTAATCATGATTGAAGTTTCATACACATCACTTGTCGCCACTTATTTGTTGTTTTTGTCTTTGATGAATTAGGTCGTGGCATCTTCACCTCTGTTGACTTTCTACTGGAAGACAGAGGTGATCTGAAAAGCAAGCAAGGATGTGAGAGGAGACACAATTTACTATGACCTCTTCAAAGAGTTCATGTTCGAGTTTCGTTATAATGGAAAACTGGTGGTAAGTACTGTATATATCACTGGTTCATCTAATCAGAATTAGATGACTCTTTTTCTCCCTTCAGGTTAATTAACATTGCATTAGCATAAAAACTGATTGTTTTGAAAATGTTTCTTGAGGATGAATCATTTGGCAGACTTGTAAATGCCGACCATATAAACCCTAAGCCAAGATGACGTACCTCCCTGCAAGGGAAGGCCCATCTCACGGAGGCTCACTGACCTTGTGGCTACACGTGCTCCTGAACTGTCTCCGCTCCACACACCGGGAGAGAGGGGTTGTCCTTTAGTTTTCAGCATCCCTTTCATCTGTCTGTCACTGCATCCACACCGTCCAATCCATCCGTAGCACAGAGCTGGCCTTCTCACCAGATTGCCCGGATAGTTAGCACCCACCTACCCAGAACACCATAGCAAAGATGATTCTGACCAGTACAGACTGGTGTCACAATGAAGTCATCAAATGCTGTGTTCATCAGAGTAGAGTTTTCATGATCCACGGTCTACAATATGTTGTTTTTTACCTTTTTTGCAGGGCCTTGATGACAAAATGTCTCCAATGATTTGTGGTGCCACAAATCCACCATCTTCAGTTGATGATACTGAAGAGGTAAATCTTCACAAAAGATAGATTGTTATTAATATCTCCCTCCTGACTGTTAATATCTTAGAAAAGCTTTAAAGGAACGTTTTCCTTTGTCTTTCTGTCAACGCTAGACTGTTTTTTCTTTTTAAAGTCAGATGTCAAATATCCTCTCTAGGACTTTTTGGTATTGTCATTTTGTCTCGGTTTTATTTTCCACAGCTGACCACTGAGAGCAAGTGCATCCATACAGCCATCAGCCAACCGAGTCAGACTAGTCCAGAGCTCGGCCCACTCACCAACGTTGGAGAGGTAAAGTAAATCTGATGTACAACTTTGTGTGTCTGCTTGCGCGCAGTTACCTGAGTAGAACATGGTTTACAATGGAAGGATATTGTCTAAACATGCTTTTTCAAGCTTCAGTCAGTATATAATCTAAGTGTATGTGTATCAAACGTTAAACCCAACCCAAATATGACCTGGGAAGTCGTTAGTTTAGAGGGTCCTGTCACCAGATGTGATGTAATGTGAATGTTTGGTTACATGTAATGGATAGGCACCCTATTAGTTATACTGGGCTACAATAAGTCTGCGCCTGGCACTGAGGCTAACCACAAATTCCCATCTACGATTTAAAAATGAAATAAGTCATATCTTCATATAGGATACGCTAAAAATAGGCTGCGTATAAATTAGGTGCTATAAATAACAATAAAATACAATGCAATACAATAAATGAGGTAAATTGAATCTCACATTGGTATTGGATTGGAAGTGATTTGAAGGCATGTAAATATGAAACAAAACAAACATAACTTTTGTTAAATTGTGTGTTCAACAGGATCAGTGTCATTTGTGTCATTCACAGTGGAGGAGAGTTTACCTCCCTCTGAAGGTTAGATTCAGATTCAAGAGGTTTATAGTCTTATGCACAGAAACAGTGGTTTATACCATACAATTAAATTCTTACTTTGCTCAAATCCCTTAACAGAACAGTTCGTCAGCTTCACTAACTGATGTAGTATCACTGACTGCTGTGGCTTCACTGACTGCTGTAGCTTCACTGACTGCTGTAGCTTCACTGACTGCTGTAGCTTCACTGACTTATGTAGCTGTAGCTTCACTAACTGCTGTAGCTTCACTGACTGCTGAAGTATCACTGACTGATGTAGCATCACTGACAAAGTGACTGACAACTGTAGCTTTAGCTTCACTGACTGCTGTAGCTTCACTGACTGCTGAAGTATCACTGGCTGATGTAGCATCACTGACGTAGTGACTGACAACTGTAGCTGTAGCTTCACTGACTGCTGTAGTTTCACTGACTGATGTTGTTGTAGCTTCACTGACTGCCGTGGTTTCAGCTTCACTGACTACTGTAGCTGTAGCTTCACTGACTACTGTAGCTGTAGCTTCACTGACTGCTGTAGCATCACTGACTGCTGTAGCATCACTGACTGCTGTAGCATCACTGCTGTAGCTGCAGCTTCCCTGACTGCTGTAGTATCACTGACTGCTGTAGCTATAGCATCACTGACGTAGCTGTAGCTTTACCGACTACTGTAGCTGTAGCTTCACTGACTGCTGTAGCTTTAGCTGTAGTTTGGGAAATGACATCAAGTGATCGATCAACTGATACACAAAGTGAATTATTAAGTAACGTAAACTGCAATTTCTTACCAACTGTGGTATTAACGGAACTCGTGTTTTGGATTCAACTTTTTTTTTTTTGTGATATTTCTTTCTTGTCTGCTTATTTTCCAGATAATTATGCTGATTAAGGACATCCAGACGAGTAGCTAAGAAAATGTGGTTTAAGGCTGAGGTCGCCGCAGTAATGCAATACTTCACAGATCATACAAGCAGAGGAAAGCTGGCCACCCAAACTGAATGCAGTCACAGCACACTGGTTGCAGATCTCATGTTGGCACAAAGAACAGTGCAAAGTAGAAGGGACTTTGTTAGAAATAGAAGAATAACTGCAAAGAGGCAGTCAAAAAAAGAAAAGATTTAAATACACTGAGAGTTGTGGTGGTGTTTTTGTGTTAATGTTTTAAAAAGTGTTACAAGTTGTTATCTTCCTGTTATAGGTTCTAATGATATTTTTAAGGTACATTACAAAAATGGGTTGAATTATACAAAGACTCCATCACCAAAACAAACTGCCCCGATTTCCACAAAATACGTAACAGCTGCATGACGGCTCCGTGCGCCGCCGTCCGGATTTGGTGCAGAGTTGCTGCGGCCATGACTGACCGCTGAAGTCACAAGGACCACAAAACTACCAGCAGTTAGTTTCCATCCAGAGGAGTAGCGGGGCACAACTCCGTGCTGTTTTTAGATTTAGACTTCTCTTTATTGATCCTTGGGGATGACTCCTGCACAAAGAAATAAAAAATAGATAAAAAGACAGTATGAAGACAACAAAAATACCAATAAAAATAATAACAACAATAAGAACATTCGTCAAGTAAACAAAGAAAGACCATAAATTATAATTAAAGTTAAAGTGTCAGTGTTTAGTCCAGTGTTAACAAATTATTATAAAGTGACCAGGTGTGAATTTAAGTCCATGTGGAGTGCAGGGAGATATCTGTGAGCATGATGTATTTTATTTTGGAACTGAACCTGGATCCTCGAGACTTCAGCTGTTGATCATGGCCTCAGCCGTTCTGCAACGAAACTGGACCCGGTGGGCGTTGACGGACGGCGGAGCGGCGGAGCCAACACGCAGCCACTGTGCAACTGGTGGAAAGTAGGGGTGAGAATTGAGCAAAAAAAACTAAAATAAGTTGGCATGGCATTTGTGTTCTGTGACAATCTATTGTTTAATTGTTACAGGCTGCTATCTGTTAGTCAGTGTAACCAACTAACAATGGTGATTTTTTTAAGAAAATAAATAAAAATGTAATTAAAATTAATTTATTGGTGTCAGGTTAATGTGTATTTATGTTAATTAGGAGTTATTTAAAAAGTAAAATTGTCCTTTTAAACTCTTTTTTCTTCGTTTTTTTACAGTGTTTTAATTGAACTCCCCTAGCTCTAGGACCTCAGGAAAGGGTAGTCCACCCAAACCACCGCCTGGCCTGTTTGGAGAAAAAGTTGTGTGTGTGTGTGTGTCCTGTTATAGAAAATATAACATAGGTCTCATAATCTTACACCCACGTGCAAAGCCACATTCTGGTCACTTAAACAACAAATTGTTACTATCAATCCTTGACGTTCAGCACAGAGTGTTTTTGCAATTTACTCCTAAATGCACATGTTGCATGACAGTGTGAGGTTCTGTTTTACCAGCAATACAAGTATTTCTACCCTTACAAAGTTCAAGCTCCACAGGATGACTCTGAAGTAATGTATAGAAAATAAAAACAGGTTACTACTGTAAAGCATAAAAAGTACTCAAAGCTTCCCCCAGCCGGTCACACCTGTGTTTCCTTTCCTCTGCTCTCTTTTTTTCTCCGTGCTGCACCTGTTTCATATCAACCCTTAACTAGCACAGTACACTCTTGGCTGTGTGGTCCAGCCAATCACAGCTGTTTCTCATCACCTTCGTCCTCGGCCCAACAGACAATGTCCACAGCAATCAACAAAACAGCAAATAATAACGTTTAAACCATGCAACACATCAATACTGGTCAAACTTAAACTTCACAATAACATACAGCAAAAAAAACGCTTCGTTGGGATCAAGAACAAAAGCTGCTTAAAACGACAGTCACATTCTGACATAAACAGACAAAGCTACGTGACGGAGTACCTGAGTCCAGGACTCGAGCACTCCATCACCTAGCTCTGGACTCGTGACTCGTCTCGGACTCGCCCACTGATGACTTGGACTCGAGGATTTATGAAATAGGACCTGGAAGTTGGATGAAGTTTCTGTTATGTGTAATAGACAGTGATGGAGGACCGGAGTACTAAATTTGTGAGTCAAGCTCAAGTAATGGTGACTCGAGTCTTCCTCGACTCTGACTCATCTTTGTTCAGTCGGACTTTGTCTTAAACCCAGGGGACCCGAGACTTGACTCGGACACAACAGTTGGTGACTATAACACTGGCCTAAGGCATTTAATACATGTACACTGGGTAAAGAAAACAATGACTAGGCACAGGGATAATTACAAACAAAACAAAATGGCAGTGACCCAAAAATGAGTTGTCTCTTTATTTTATTTTACAGCCATTTATTTTATGTAAGACGCCTATTTCTCCCACTACAGTTGACATTAATAATGTCCTGTAAGAGGTAGAAAGATATTTCAGTCAAAATGTGAGAGTTTTAACTACTTCTTCAAATTGTTTTCTGGTGTACAGAGGTGGAGAGCTCTAACTATTATAACTCTTTATCCAATAACCAATATATTTCTGACTTTTGTCTAAAAATAACATTTTCATTGTGAAATACTTTAGCACAAAATTATTTCAAGTGCTCATATTTTTTTTTTTGGCTTTTTTATTGTGTTATGGATCTTTTTGGTGCATCTATTAGGTTTACAAAGTGAAAAAGTCCAAAGTCACCCCCCTCCAAAGGGACTACCATCTCCAACAGAAACCACTGTTCACATACGTCTCCAAACAGCTCTATTCTAGTCCAGCCATTATCAGAGACAAATTTGCTTCACTTTGTAACCCACGTCATAATGTTTGCCTAGCTGCTGAGTGGGGCACACCCTCATACTCTGTTTCTGACTGGCTAGTAGTCCTTACCTAGGTACTGTCAGGACACACCCTCATACTCTGCTTCTGACTGGCTAGTAGTCCTTACCTAGGTACTGTCAGGGCACACCCTCATACTCTGCTTCTGACTGGCTAGTAGTCCTCACCTAGCTATAAAAAGATGGAACAGGAGTTAGATGACTCACTTTGTAGATAAAACAGAGAGCTCAACACACAGGGTGAAAGGAGGAGCTTCAGCAATGTGCAGTACAACTAAAATATGGTGTTTTTGAAAATATTACCACACAAACCTTCTGATTTAACCTCTAAATAAAATTATGAACCTTAAAATGAGCAGAATATTTTTAAATGAAACATATTTGAGGAGGAAAAAACACGTTTGTGTTGAACTGCTCACAACACACATATCAAAGATGTGACAAGGCCACGTGTCGACATTTCTTTTTTTTAAGAGGACTCTGGTCATAAATGTTAAAACTAGAGTGGTATCCTAACTGTAATATCTTAACTGTAATATTGAGTGACAAGAATGCTTATCTGTAAGCTATATCATTTACTTGACTATGAAGAATAATAGTTAATTTTCCTTATCCTGTATAGAAAGTTAGCTGCTAATAAGGGATGTTCCAGAAGGAGGCGCTATCACATTGAGTTTTGAGTCAATCAATCAATCTAGTTGTAGAAAAAGACCGAAGAAGTTGTCGCTAGTTAGAGACATTTGAAAGTAGCTTCGTAACTTGTAAAGATGTCATGCATGTCCGTTTATTTGTCCACGTTCAAAGGAATTGGGATGTTGTAGCACTTAATCAGAATAAAGAAACATCTGATAGGATAGAACAACACAATATAATTTTGCAAAATAAACATCACAGTCATTATAAATTTAACTTGTTTTTATTTTAAACAAATTTATATCCAAAAATAATACACAATTTCATTTAGGCACAGTCTGCCACTTTAAAATAAAACAATACCGGTGCTGGTTCCATGGTATCAGAATATTGGATAGTCACCATGGAAACATGAATTCGTCATGTGACAAGGACTAGGAAAATTGAAAAAACAGGCAGCCAAGTACTCTGATCCAATGTAAATCACAATTGTAGACAGCACTCTAGCCCAATGGATGGGGGGGGGGGGGCTTACCTAGAAAAGTTATTTCAGCATCAATTTTTCTTTTTAATCTTTTGTTGCAATGATTGCAAGGTAAATACTAGAAAAACACCATTCTCATAATAAAAGTAGTTGAGCAAAAGTTGAGGCAGGTTAAACTGTTTATTTGCTGGATGACCCGGCCCTAGGACACAGCAGGGATTACCCTCGGTGTCGGTAGCCCTGCTGCGTTGTCGGAAGGGTCAAATAAATGTGGAGGCCGTGCTTTTTTTCCCCACACAGGGCTACTTCTGGAAAATGTGGCCGGATGCATATCTTTTTGCCAAGTCTAAGCCTGATAAAGTGTGAGGTACCTTTCTAAGCATCGCAAATTAAAGTTTTCTCAGATGCCGCTCAAACATCCATTTAGCCAACAGGAGATTCATGACACCACAGTAAAGATTCCCGGATTGTGTTTAATTGATAGCTTGCATTAACTACCTTTCCCCAAGGACAACTCTATGCATGTGTGCAGGGGGTGATTGTACACGTGAAAAATGTGCACAGACAATACGTGTCACGCATATAAAAGAGGGAGCCTTCTTCCCAAACATGCAACGATAGCTCCCCTCATTCCAAAAGCAATCAGGGTCTCTGTGACTTCCTCTGTCTTTCAACCACTCCCTCTATCACTGATGTAATTTGTTATTAACACAACGAAGGAACTTTTAATTAAATCTCAACTGTTTGGGAGCAGAAGACAACTCCATCCCCATCTCATTTGGCCTGTTTTTTGTTTTCTTTCATATCGAACTATCCCTTTGCACGTGTTTGTGTGTCTTGTGTGTGTTTGTGTGTGTGTGTGTTGCATTTTGAGGTGGGAATCTCTTGCTCCTTGTCCCGTTTTGACCCCTCCAATTAATTTCACTATTAAAGCCGGATCTCAAGGTGAATTGCAGGGACTCATAAAAGGTCAGTGCACTGCATTTAAGTATATTCCAAAAAAAAATGTAATTAGGCAACCCTCATTTAAAATGCATATAGTGTGTGGTGGCTGCTCAGGGGGTTTGGGTGTAGTGGAAAATAACATGAAACATTCACAGTCAAAAGCCAGCTGAGAAGAAGTAATTTGCTGTCAGTCGCAGTCACGAGCAGCGACTTTATACCTTGTGGAAAATGTGTGAAAATGCACCGTTAGCTAGGAAACAATATATATCTAATCATCTTGAATGCTTTCAGAAAGTATCAATTACCAGCTAAGGGCTAAAAACAAGAGCTCAAAATAGCCTCTGATGTGACATTCCCTTTTGACTTGTCTTCAGTTTGTTCTGGAAATAAGTAAGTCTCTAACATGAGCCCAGTCCCGTGACAAATCTAGGAAAGCAACAGCATGTGATCATGTTTCTGTTTTAAGTGCCACTTTGTCCAAGTTGTGCCGTGAGCAGAGGCCGTGCATTAGAACAAGCAAACAGTTAACATATAACGAAAACCATAATTAACTCTGTCACTTTCTTAGTAATCATGCTGTCGGTACACGATCCGTCCTGCCTACACGATCCGTTCTGCGCATGCGCAAGATGTTCACGCATGCGCAGATGATAATTGTGTTTTACCAGGCTTCACGACACTGCACGATCCGTCCTGCACATGCGCAAGATTTGTTGCAAACAAACTGCGGTCTAATGAAAAAGGAATGTGTTTGTCTTGTTGTACAATTGCGTCACTTCATAACATTACCATGGCAACAG
>NC_048408.1:5436662-5439231 GCF_013103735.1 Etheostoma cragini
ACGTATTTATGCGCATGCGTGAACATCGTGCGCATGCGCAGAACGGATCGTGTAGGCAGGACGGATCGTGTACCGACACATGCCATGCTGGCTTCCTTGTTGGGTGTTGATATGTGAAGAGTGCTGTGTTGTAGTTCAAAGAATCATGGGAAATGCCCTGTAGCCAGTTTTGTGAAAGAAAGCCTATTCACACGCTGAGTCTTAAGTTGATGCTAAGTAAAATGGACTTCATTCCTTTTTTATAATATGTGTTGTGACGTTGTGTATATTTTTTATTTGAAGCCAATCTCTACAGGGCTAAGGTCCATACTAGAGTCCTTTGCGGGACTGTTCTTTTATTCCCACCACTGACCGCTCCTGGTGGAATTCTGACCGCTACCACCTGCCCTGTGGTGTGTGTGTTGGGCTACCGCCCGGTCCCGCGGGTAGAGTGTTGTGTTCCGCCCACACGGCAGACGTCAGATTGATTGTCAATGGATTGACCATTGATATTGTGTCTTCTCCCCCGCAGGGAAACAAATTATTTTAATCAAATATATTCAAATAAGCATATCTGTCGGTACTAAGTAGGGTTATAGTGAATACTTACATTCATAAGTTATTCTAGTTCAATTTAAGGGCAAAGTGCCATTGTATTCATTTATTTATTTCACTTATTTTAGTCATTGGCTGTGGTTTGTTTGGCTCAGGTTGTTTCATTTCCTTTTGTTTCCCTCTCTAACCAATGTCATGTATGGTAAAGTCCCTGTTTATCGGATCCCTCAGGTAGCCCTAGGAGAAGGGGGGGAAAAAAGTGAGAGACGGAGTAGAAGAGCGTCAATAAAGTGTTTGGCTAGTGTTTAACTGGAGGCACTGTGTGCGTTGCTTATTTTCTTATGAAACCAAGCTAGGCAAACCTAAAAGTCAATTTCAGCTCTGATCGAGAGCAGCGCTCCTAAATCCCGGGACCATGCTTCAATTTTTTGGACTGCCCGCTCCCAGCCGCAGCCCTGTTACAACCGCCCCCGAGATTTGTAATGAGGTTTGCAGGATACCAAGGAAGTCCTATGGCCATACTGTGATAACCAAAAGATCAAAAATCTATATTAATTTACGGAGCTGCTGCTCATGTGATTTATCCAAAAGAAATTGAGCAGCTGATAATGTTTTGTGTCCACGCACAAGTGGAGAACTGAAAAAAAAGACTTGTGGAAGGAACACAACATACATTATCGATCCCTGCTGATGCACCTACTGCTCTTTCAACTGTTGTACCACAGTGCAGGTGGGATGAGGCATGTGATGTAAGTAGACTTACAGCAGGAGGCACCAAGTGCTAAAGAGCAGGTAAAAGTAAGAATGGGAAAAGCCTGAAATACAGGAGGAGGTAAGTATATTCAAAGGTTTCTTCTGAGAAAAACACCAGCAAACACAGGGGCAATCTCTGAATTTGCAGATGTCCGTGGAAGAGGAAGATAGAAACCTGCGGCCTCCGCCTGTGGTCTTCAAAACTGTTACAAGTCACATTTGGTCTGTGGTACTGATGATCATGATGTTGTATTTTAGATGTGCGTGTCCCCTCTGGATTTTCAGTCATCTTGAGATTCCCGTGTGTACTTCCTCATTACCAGTTTGTCCGTTGCTTTTAAATTCAAAAGCCTCTCTGAAAGTAAGAATCTCACCCATGTCAGCAAAAAGTGCCCTTATGTGTTGGCTGGGCGATGGAGACAGTTTTTTGGCCTTGTTTTCTTGCTCAACGTCTTTATCAACGACATTTCACTTTGGGTATTGATCAGGTGCCGCCGAAAAGTTGCTCTCATTTAGGGCTGGTGTCTCTCACCTTCCGCTTTCTATGTGTTGGCATTCTAACCTCTGGTGGATTTCTGAGGACTCTGGTTACCTGCTCCTCAGATCTCTGCAGGGTAGATCCAGACAGCTAGCTAGACTATCTGTCCAATCTGAGTGTTTTGACTTTTGAACGTACACACGTTCCACAAAGACAAGTTTCTTCTCGAGACTATTTTGCAGAGGCAACGTTGCTCTGTCCGGGGCTAAGGCTGAATCCCATTTCGCCATCTTACCCCTACCCTTGGCCCTTGATACCAAAGGGTAAGGGGTAGGAGTGAAAACGTACCCATATGAAATGGGACACCCGTGGGTTTGGACAACAGTGGCATATGCATTTATATATTTATATATTTTATGTTCACTTTGGTGTTGCAGAAGCAGATGTTATCTGTGTAGTACTTAGGTCTGTTTGCAATATACAGTATATTTGTATACACACATGGTGTGTTATTTATCTGTTTCAGTTATCACCATTTTGAGTGTCATTGATGTTCCAAAAAAACATTTTGTTAACAAAAATCTTCTTTATTGTCCAATAAATTAAACTTAACAGGCAAAAACATTACACTAAGTACATTATGTTACAGAACCATTATCAACTAGTACAACCATAACTTACATGGCAGACACAGAAAAAGGCTTCAAATGTGTGAAACTAAAAAAAATACACACAAGACCACAAACAAATTAACTACCGCTGTTCTGAGATTCCAGACCAGTCTGCTGTTGGCCAGTACCCCCC
>NC_048408.1:5439241-5482548 GCF_013103735.1 Etheostoma cragini
CCCCATATTCCATCAGTGTCCCGTATCAAAACCAACAACAATATACAAGTGCATGAACAGGAATTAATTGCAAATGATTACAATACCACAGTAGCAATGCAATAATGAATGTGTACAACATGAACACATGATTTAAGAAACGTCTGCTCGTTTTCAGCCCCAAAGTGGATCAGCTGTTGGTTTTCCTCCGGCGTCCCTCTGTGATACAGGGTGGTATATGTAAAGCACGTAGCGATCTATCATAGGGCGATAATATTAATATATATATATATATATATATATACCTATTTATACAATCTGTGCGATGTATACAGTCCATTCAAGGTAGAGAAATGCGGGACTGTTGTTCAAATCAACGTTAACATTAGCGATCAGCAATAGCGATTAATGTTAGCGCAAAATAGCAATTTTTAAAATGAGATTTAGCCTTACTGCTGTCCCATACCATTGATTTAAGGAAATGCCAGTAAACCAGAGCACGTTTTTCCTCCCATCCCGGAATGCTTCGTGGACTAGCCAGACCCTCCTCTGCAGCACTGAGGAGGAAGGTATGGCATTGTGAGACTAGTTCTCTGGTGACTGATGAGGAGAAAAAAGCAAAACTGTCATTGGTAAGATATAATCCTGGTTTGATATTAGTTTGCGTGACTGGGCACCCCTTTTTAATTCTTTACCACCACCCTGTGAGGTTGTTTAAAGAAAGATGCAAAGAGAACGGTGCAATCGGCAGATTTCGGGGCTAAGACTTCTTCCATGCTCCGGGTCTGATCAGAAACCTGAGAGGGGAAAATAGAGTTGGAGATAACAGACAATGTCTCTATAAATTAAAAAGCGCAGTCATCGTGAGATGACAGCCGATGGGTTCCGAGATTAGATTTTGGACATGTCCACTCAAACGTGGCTGGTCAACACTTCTGGGACTACAAACGGAAACAGACCACTTCTAATACCAAACTGATTTGGCATTCATTTCCAGATGTTTGTAGACACTAGCTTGTCTCTCATGATTCTTGGACATTTTACACGTCTTAGACTTGTTGGAAAATGTAAATTTATTAAACTGAATGTCTATTTGTCTGAAGCGCCCAAGGTGACATAATTCACAGCTATCTTCAAAGAACTTGGCTAGACTTCTTCCCTTCACTCCGTTCACATGTCGTGTTGAGTTTAATTGCTTTTGAGATAGTACAACTGTTCAAGGCCTGGGAATGGGAGGGGGGTTTCAATGTATAAGTGGACACTGCAGTATTAGGTCTTTAGTCCACCTCTGTACTCATTGAAGTGTATGTTATTGACTCCTTGCGCAAGTAAACTTATGATTCCAGTGATTCTTTGTCGTCTTTTGGTAATATTTTTTCTGACACACCCACAGCTCTCCGATTTGACCAGGCTTAGTGTAAATGGGGTGTTATTTATGCAGTACGTAAAATACTAGACTAGTATATGAGCAGTTACACAATGCTCCTTGGGAGTTCTTTTTTTTCTTTTGGATAATAATCAACTACTTGGTTGTCCTTTAATAATAGGTTATTAAATGGCAAATTGTCAGAGCTTTCACAGGTTAAAGTGTATATGTGAAAAGGATTATTTCCATCTGTCATATTCTCATTATTTCAGTCTAGTGGATGCTGGAAGTTAACAATATTTGTGACATGTTCTTGTGTGACAGCTGTGTGACCCACCTGCATTATCACAGCAAGATTGAAACGGTTATGATATTTAAATCATTAGATCCCTGATGAAAACAACTAATTGTGCTGTTCAAGACAAATCATTTGTATCAAATCCCGCTGGCTTCCGCCAGGCAATGACAGCTCGTGCATCAAGCAAGCTTGGATTTTCCTCAGTACCTGTGTAGCTATTGTAACTCTGAGCAAATTCAATCAATTCTCCCTCGTTGCTGCGTGAATTTATGGCTCTTTAATATCCACATTTCCCATATACCTCACAGCTTCAAACGTGAGTGTAAGGAAAACAGCTACACACACACAAAAAAACACAAAGCCACACACGCAGGCAGACAGACCACACACACACACAAACCCTTGGGATTTGCATTAAAAGTCATACTTTTTGTTAGATTGTATGCTTGATTTTTACAGCGGTTCAGCCTAAGAAGTACATCAGAAATTGCAAACAAGATAGAGGACAGAAGGTAGCTATAGGAGGTAGAAAATAGCTTTCTGTGTGTGTGTGTGCATGTGCATGCTTCGATAATGGTATTTCTGGAAATATCCCAAGTTATTACTGTAAATCAGGCAGGCTTTCAAGACCTTTAACACAAAGTAACAGTCCCTAACAGCAGCCCCAGGCTGCCATATAGAAATTACATGAATATGGATTAGAAAGAAAAATGGGACGGACGGAAATGAAATACAGATGGAAGGATCAAGTGAGGAAGAGGAGGAGAGAGATGAAGGAAGAAGGAGAATTATTTGGATAGAGAGGGAGTGCGGACAGTGGGAGAACACGCAGGGGAATGTCGATAGATAGACTGAAGGGTGAAGGGAGGTTAAATCGGAGCGTGGTGTTTGATAGAGGTGTAACAGCGGGGGGAGGGTAACATGGTGGGCAGAGAATGTGCAGGTGGAAGGGCAAACCGGGGCTAACGATTGGAATGAAAGGAATGGATTTGATGAAAATAATGGGGGGAAAAAGGAAAGGAGGGCCATTTCACATTAAGAGTCTTTCACCACAAGTGGACCACTTCCACCTCTGGCCCTTTGGCTGAGGTTCACAATAGTCTGCACTCATATGCAAACCAGGGAAATTTATGGAAATGACTGGTCCAGTGCGGACTTAAAAATAGGATCAGCTCTCCAGCGTGCTCATGAATCATGCATCCTCTTTCAAGTCAGAGACTTTAACTAATGGGTCATTGTGAGGAAAGGACCCTCATTTGGCACCGCGCTATAGTATATAATTATTTCTAAAGCTTATGGTGGCCTTAACACGCAGGGAAAGTGAATTCTACAAAACTATTCAAGGCCAAATCTCTACAGGTAATTTTCAGATTGTTATGGACTCAAAATTCGCTGCACTTAAAGGAATACCTCAACATTTTGTGAAAAATGCTTATTTGCTTTTTTTCTTACACCTTTTTTTCAAAACACATTGTTTATGCGTTAAGCTGTGGCCACCAACTGTTGGTTTGTCATTAATCTTTTTAGCCACACTGGCAGCTGGATGGTCAGTTGGGCTACCACGTTGGTCTGAACTAAAAAATATCTCAACATTACTGGATTAATTTATAGTATCTCCCAACCTCCAGCGGATTTTTTGGTGGCTCTGGAGCAATCCCATAAATCTGTTAACCCGAACAGTACTACTAGCTTATAAAACTGAGGTCACTACAGTTAAAATCTCTCGCTGAGTTGATCTACCTTTAAACTAGTAATGTATCTAAACAAATGTGTCCTTTTATGTTTGTGTGGCTCAGCTTTTCTGAGTGAACACCGCTGGTTTACTCACTATTTTAAAGCGGACTGTCGATCACGTGATATGACGTCATGACGTAACTAACGGACGTTACCTGAGAAATCTATCCGAGATGGCTACCCTCGCGAGCGACGCGGTGTCGAGCATGGAACAACTTGTAGGTAAACCAAAACACTTAAAAGCTACTTTGCTTGTTGCAACGTTGTAAGAATTTCGTATTACATGTGATATTTGACTGTTCGACAAGGCTATTTTTAATATATAAATTACAAGCGCGCAGCTTCAAAATACCACATGCATCACATATGCGCCGAAAGCGCGAGAACCGTCAGTTCAACTGCTTGTGAAAGATGATATCCTGTGTACTTTTAATGTTGTGGAAAGGCAATTATGGTAACGTTAGTCAATAACTCTTTTCAGCAAGCGATAGTCCTTCAGTTTTAGAGTGTGGTGCTGCGGTTTGTGTTAAGCGCCGTGCTCTGGTAAGTTCAATGTGATGTTATTCGTACAAGCACCCAAATTAGCTAGTGGCTAACGTTAGCTGTAACTTTTACTCAAACATACTATATGGACATAATAGTTACCGAATGAACTCTGGAAGTTTTCATTCAACCTTTACAAACTTCTTTTCATTATATGATGAAGTGTAAGAAGTGCATTGAGCATTCCCAAAATCATTTTTTTAAATGGAATCACAGGTAAAACACACACTCTTCTACAGTATGAATCTTTTTAGTTGATTTTTGTGTGTTTTGGGTTTTGTAGCTTTGTGCTGAGTTCCAACGCATCCCAAACTTCAACCTACGGAACCAGTTCTTTGCTGTGCTTGACCAACATACACCTAGACTAGTGTATAGGCAGAAGACGGCACGAACCGGAAAGATATCAGAGGCGCTGCGTGACGTCTTAAAGATTTCTGATCTCCAGGTGAGTTAAAGATGAACTTTAAGCCTGAGGGGGTCATTGTCTATCAAACACTTTGCCAAAAGCAATGAAATTTGGTCAGCACATCCACACTGAAAGAAGAATGAAATCTGTTATATTGATTTTTGCTTGTTCTTCCAGTTAGTGCCCAACGTCAGTATAAAGCGTACTGTGGCCCTTGGTGCCCTCCTGGTGTACCTGCGTGAGGAGGACCCACAGTTCTTCAAGACTTGGAATGTAAGTATTCAGTATATTCACAGAACCTTTAGTATCTCTAGCAGCCACTTAAATATATCTAGTTACCCCTTAGTAAACCTTGTGTGTAGGTGTCATTGTAATGGTAAATGGACTGTTATTAGTGTGCACATGGATACACAGCATGTGCATATAAGCATACATACATATGTGTACAAAGCACTGACCTAATGTAATACCACAACTTAATCTCTCACAAAGCCCTGGCCTAACTTTACCCACACCTGGAGAAGGCTAATCATTTGACTGACCTTTTGGCTTAACCTTTCATGAAATAACACACACTCACTCTCTCTCTGAATCGAGTTTATTTTAAATTCTTTTGTGACTTTTTGAGACTGGAAGACCTTAGAGATCCAAGCTAGTTGTTAATCCTTAATGACTTAATCATCATCAGAGGGATAACAAAGCTACCTGTTCCCCCCTACTTCCAGTCTTAATGCTAAGCTAAGCTAAACACATCCTGACCCCAAGTTTGTACTTTGATATTGATATTAATCTTCCCCCGACTGGTTCAAAAGTGAATTTCCAAAACTGTTCCTTTCAAGTAGACCACCTTATGGTGTTATTGCAAAAGAATTGTGCAAAAGTGTTCAGTGCACATGTGTATAAAGAGGTAGAGAAGGACTACCCGACAGACTTTGAGGTACTTTATCCCTAGTCACCCAGAACCGATTTTCAATCATTCCTCATCTCATTTTAATGTGAGTGTGAACAAGTTCATGAGCACGCACGCGTCCACACTTGTGCAGACAGTGCATGCATTTTGCCCAACTTTCCTCACTACTTCAAAACACACATCAGGGAGCTCTAACTTCATTTTGTGCTTAGAAGTTAAGAGTTCAAAGAGAGCGAAATCCACAGTTACACCCCCAACACACACACACACACACACACACACCCTGCAGATGTATTCCCACTATTACTGTACGAGGAACACTATTAAGGAAGTGCTGTGTTTGCATCTGTTCTGAGCGAGTGTACAGCCCTGAGCGAGTCATCTATTTCAACAACCTTCACCTCTTCTCTAGTCAACACAACAGAACACATGGCGCCTCTGAACACAACTCTCCAGCCTTGAGAGTTTAGCATGTCTCGTGTCCATTTCTCTCTCTCTCTCATTATCTGGATTTCACACTTTATTTAACTCGTTCCTCGGAAACTGTCTGTTTCTGTCAATGGCAATATTGTATCAATGCAAGTGTTGAGCATGCATTAGCAGGAAAGAGAAGGCGAGGGAAGAAGAGAGAGATGCTGACTGTGTGTCTGCGTCCAACTGTTGGAGTGACATTTTATCCGACGGTAACACTGTAGACAGATGAGGTGTCATTTGATACTAGAGTTGTGATAACGATCATGAAATTAATCTTGTAACATAAGTGTGTGTGTGTGTGTGTGTGTGTGTGTGTGTGTGTGTGTGTGTGTGTGTGTGAGAGAGCGCGCTTGCGTGCGTGCGTGCAGAGTAACAAAGCAAATCATCCCCACATTGTTATCCGGTGACATTGTAAACCTGTCAGGGAGCAAGTATACAGTGCATTCCCTAACATAATCACAGTTTTGTGTAATACTGCAGACATGATACAGGGTACGTGTACACACACACAGACACACACACACACACACACACACACACAGAAGCACATGCTAATTTCACTGCATACACTGCTGTTTCTTGAGTAGTGGAATTTATCTTATCTGGAACCGCTGATGTCACATGTATGCATGATCATGTCTGCACATTGCCATGCACAGTATACGTGTGTGTATGTGTGTGTGTGTGTGTGTGTGTGTGTGTGTGTGTGTGTGTGTATGTTTGTGTGTGTAAGGGTGCTGTATTTTTTCTGCAGTGCTTCAGTGCCATCTACAGCTGGCTCTCGTTCGGGACACAAAGCAGCACAGAGCCGATGGCCATGGCCTTCCATTCGCTCTCACCATGGGATCAGTGAATGTTTCCCCTGTTGCGTGTGTGTGTATGTGTGTGTGTGTGTGTGTGTGTGTGTGTGTGTGTGCGCGTGCAGGTGCTGCGGCAAGCACAACGGACACACCATAAAGTTGAGGGGATGCAGGGGGAGGAAATAGCAATGTGTTTGTGAATGTATGGTGTGTTTGAATGGCTTTTTACTTCTCATTCAACTAAAACAGCCCACTGCTCCAGTCTCACAGACATGGCTTTTTCTTCCCTAGAAGCCTTTTTTCCCACTCTCCTCCTCCACACCTCTACTTTCACTTTCAAACTCAACGCCAGTCCAGGGGTCTCATTTATAAAACTGTGCGTAATATCCTTACTAAAGGTGCGCACGCACATCTTTAAGCAATGTTCCCCACATATTACGTGTATAAGTGTTCGTGCGTGAATCAGCCTCTTATCCCGCCCTGTACACGCCCTTTTGTTTACCATAAATGGTCAATGCAAAGCCACTTCTGAATGCTGATAAGCTATATATATGTCAATGACCCTGACAGTTGTTCTTTGGTGACGCTGAATCATGCTAAATCAAAGCCGATTTAATGACGACTGGTGGAGAAGAAGCAAAAAACTCTCAGACGCTTGGGAATTGCTAAAAATTAAATTATAATTCGGCTCGTTCTGGCACAGTGCAGGTGAGCAGGACTACACAGGGGACAGCTAGGATATATACCAGACCATATACCAGACCAGAGGTAGATGATAAGATTTAACCTGAACTACATTATATCCAAACAATTCTTAATGATAAATTTGAAGATTATTATATTTACATAAAACACTTACCCCCCAGAGTTGCGAGGACCTGTATTTGGACCCGGATGAACCGGGACGGCACGGTTCCGGCGCGTAGTCCTCTCTACAGGACCCAATGCACTACATAGATCCACGAGCGCAGCTTTAGGGAATTTAAATGTAGCCAGTCATCGCCATGGTGCCTGAAGTCTCTTTCTCTCCTGATTCTTCCATTTGGGATTAGTCCTCCTGCAGTGCCATCATGCAGCATCACCCACTGAGGGGTCACCGCAGTATTTTTGTTTACATCAATTTGTGACTGTTAACACCTTTTCAAAAGCACAGCATCAACTATATCCCCCACCTCGAGATGCAACTTGAAGACGAAAGTACAAACACTTTTCTTCATACAGGTTTTGTCCCTGTATCAAAGTTGGGAGTGATAACGAGGACTTTAAAGGGTAACGATTACACAAGAACATAACGGTTGTATTTTCAGACTTTGACATTGGATTATATATGCACAGTATTAAAGACAGACATTTAGTTATTTACACTATGTTGTTGTGTATTACATGGGCCATCTCCTCCTCCTGCGCTCTGTAGCAAACAACGTGACAGTGAGACAGTGCCGATTAAATATTAAGTAGGATTTAACAAGGTGTTTAACAATAAGCACTCAGTACAAGCGCAAAAAACACTGCCGGATTTATCTTCACGACCACGTCGATGAAATGGAGAGAAAAAAAACGTGTGTGAGGCATGAATACTTTAAAATATTAAGAGTAATCATTGTTCCCACATTTAATTTCTGACATCTGACATCATTTCACCACTTCACCATCTCTGTCGCCAATGTCCACTGTCTCTCAAATGTACGTTCGCATGGGTCAGAATTTTGCATTTCTTTTCCCTGTTATGTGTGTTCAAATAAGAACTGAGACCCCAGAAGTTTTGTTCTCCTCGCACACTATCACATCTTCCTCAGCTTTTCTAGTTGAGTGATACTTCTACTCTCTTCTTTCTCTCCCTCTTTCTCGACATTGTGCTCTCACTTTGCTCCGGCCCTCATCTCATCTTTACTGTTTACTTTAATTATAAGATGCAGACTCGCCAACATGAATGCTACCACGGAGGAACTTTTACACCAAGTATTTGAATTCCATCAACTGCAATGCTGTCAGGCATTGCACACCAGATAGATAGATAGATAGATAGATACATAGATAGATGGATAGATAGATAGATACATAGATAGATAGATAGATAGATAGATAGATAGATAGATAGATAGATAGATAGATAGATAGATAGATAGATAGATAGATGGATAGTTTATTCATCCCTGAGGAAATTCTAGGTCTGCCACCGATGTGATTCAAATTCAAAAATCATTTTGTCGGGTTTAAGAAACAAAACTTAGAAGGTGATTGATGACAGTGGCAACAACATGTATGGATAGGAACAGCGTTTGGATTACTGGGCTTGGGCAGAATTGCTTACACATCTTCACAAGCTCCTTCTGTCTCTCTCTCCCCGTTTATCTCTTCTGTCGCTTTATTCATTCTCTCCCACAGAGACGCCGCTCTGCTCATCTTCCGCTCTCCTTCTTCCTCTCTTTTCCCCGCAGTTCCTCCACTGGGGCTAATGAATGACTTGGCAGGAGACGGTAGCTGTGGCTGTGGGGGAGCCAGTAGGGCTCGGAGAGGTGAGGAGGCACTCTTCCTGTCACCTCCCAGCTACTATTCTCGCTCACCAGGCTACAGCGCCACGCAACCCTGCCAGGAACAGGATGGCACCGGCTTATTGGATTATCTGTGACTTCCTTGTCCTGGGTAGGGTAAAGTTTGCGCACATTTGTTTGTCTCAGTGACAACACCTGACCAGCTCAGCCTCACGTGTAGGAGAAAAGGGTAACAGATGCTCACATTCACCGTAAGCCATGAGGAAACTGAGGCGCTGAATGCCACTGTACACGGTTATATATTATAACCACACATCAGCGCAGCAAATCAGTAAATCAAATGCCATCAATATTTGTAGGCTCTCCACAGGGGGAATTCTTAAGACTTTAATAATCCAGTGACTTTTATCAAATATTTTATCGTCACATCTACTGCAGGGGTATTCAATTCATATTCAAAGAATCTGAGTTACTAGAATGTCCTCAGCGCAAAGGTCTGAACCTCACAATGTCCAAATTGAGTTTGTTAGCCTAGCCCAAGGTCTGTTGGATAAAATTAATAGCTTAAATTTCCAACAGTATTTATTGTCAATTTTCAAACTACAACACAATAAACTTACAGGCACATTGAACTTATGTGGCACTTGAAGGGAAAACAAATAGCGATGTCTACCATCAATAAAATGAGCCCCAGCATAATGAACTTAAGGCCTTCATTTCAAGTAAAAGAACATATTTAGTTTGACATTTGTGTTTCCCCTTGATGGATGAGAATACATTTTGACTTATGACTTTTCATCTAGTGCCATCATCAGGTTAAACTTTCTCTAGGCCCAATACTTGAGTTAATAACCCAATTACTTGTCAAATGAATGAGCCACAGATGTGCTTTGTGTTTAGAGCTAATTAGCATTTCAGCAAATGTTCGCTCAACATGGTAAACATTACCTGGTAAACCCTGTTAAGACGACTGCTGAAGAAAAACTTTCTTCCTCACAGATCTGCCAGTGTGGCTGTGCTCTCTGAGTCTTTCTATAACTTGTTTTAAATTATTATGTAAGCCAAGAAGCAGAATAGATATTGAGAAAACAAAACAGGTACTTTATGTTATTATATAGCAGTCTTTCCATCAAAAATATATGCATGTCATTACGCAACATAAGCAAGTCTTACAGGAACTAAAGGGAAAGATTTTATAGTAATTGTACTTTGATTGATTTTCTGGGCTACAGATACCAAAAGAATACCCTGAGATTTATTAACTAAACAGTTTGAAGATCTTTTTGTTTTTTCCCCCCCAAGATATACATATTACTCACTTTTTCACATGCAATAAGACATCAGGATCACATGTGCCGACAGCCCTCTTTTCTACCTGAAATCTTTCAAAAAGAGAACCTTCTCAAAAGTATTTTGTGAATGCCCTGATGGTAGTTTGTGTGCTTACATTGCTAATGGGCACAGATTTGAAAGCTATCATAATCCTTTTGAAAAATGTAGCAGATCACTGACTTTATAAACTGTCTCCCTCGTCTGCCTGCGAGGTTTAGGAGGTGTGTGTGTGTGTGTGTGTTTGTGTGTGTGTGTGTGTGTTTGTGTGCGAGGGGGGTCTCAGAGATTGGCTTCAGTAAAAGCACCACGTCGAGCTAGAAGCAGCCGCGGAAAAAGACTCGGGGCAAAGTCACAAACAGACAAATGAGCTGATATGTTGGCTGATTGAGCACAGCTTGTCGATTAAATCCCTTTCAATGTTTGCTGGGCTGAAAAATCAAGGAAGAAAGAAAGAAAGAAAGAAAGAAAGAAAGAAAGAAAGAAAGAAAGAAAGAAAGAAAGAAAGAAAGACAAAGGGCATGAAAGAGCAAACTGGGAGACAGAAGGAGACCACCCATGAGACAAAAGCTTTCTGAAACATCACAAAGGCCTAGATGTTAGTTGTCATTTGACTTGCGGGAATATTGGTAATGACAACAACCCAACCCCCCCCCTTCCAAGTTAAAAAGTGAGGGAACAAACACAAGAGAAGGGGGTGAGATGGGCTGCAGGGGAGGACTGAAATACTTTTCGCTGCAAAAAAAAGGAGATCCAAGCGAAGAAGGAGGGCTCTTTTGTGTGTGCATGTGTGTGTTTATATGTATAACCGCAACTCCAGTACCAGTTGTGAGTATGTCTCCGCCTATGTCACCCAGAACAACAGTTGTCATGGGAACACAGCTGTCAGAGGAACAGGCACATTTCCATCACACAGACTTTGTTCTTTCTGCTAATGTAATACAATACTCCCCCCCCACACACACACACAAACACACAAGTTTACTTTTGTTTCTTTTCTGTCATCCTCTAGATTGTTTCACTTTTTTTTTTTTTCTTGTTCTTCCTCGTCTTTTTTTAAAAAGTATTTAAGCAAGCACTTCCTTAATGTCATTGCATATGTTAAAACACACACATTCCCTGATGGAGATAACAGATCACTCCATGTTTTCATTATGTCTGTAAATCTTATTTTACGTGAATGAACTTCACTTGATTAGGAGTCATGTCAGAATTCAATATTCAGTTGCAATATACAACACAACTGAAAGGTTAGGAGTGACTCCAGGTCCACTGCAGGGGGTCTGAGAAGAACCTAACAAGTGTCAATTCCCAGTTATCGTTTATTGCGATACAATTAACAGACGCTCATCTCTCCAACACTATGTGGATGCCCACGTGAATGTAATGCATGGACGCACGCACACAGTAGTGTCCACAAAGTTAGTCCAATGAGAGGATAAAGGAAAGTGTGAGCATTCCCCTTTAATGCCTTTTCTCTCATGCTCGAGGGCGCTGTGTCCAAGCCGAGGCGCAGAGCATGACCTTACCGTGTGCTGATGTGCTACTAGTCCAGGTGGAGCGAGCTAATGCTGCCAGGGATTGAGTAACACCAGTTGGGACAAGTTGGACCCTGACGTGGCTAGTTGTGTTTCGGTCTCCTGCTTTCACCGTTTTTACCTATCAACAAAGTCTAATGACTGATAATCTGTGACGAATAGCGTGTTCGCTGTTTGAAAAGCATGGGACATGGTATGTATGTTATCTGATGGTGTTGTCAATCATATATCAACTCCTCCATCATGACAGAGGACATTACGTACGTTTCTATCACTGCTAACAAGACAATGCAAATGCACCGGAGGAATTGGAAGAGTTGGGTTTGGTTTGGGCTTTCATTAAATTCCTACCATCCTTGCTCACAGGAAACAATCTCAGGATAATCAACAGCGCAGCATGATCAGAATTGCCATGATCATCATCACAAAAAGAGGTGTGTTTATATGACAGCAAACAAGCGCTTATTGCCTACTGCTGTGCAGGGACTGGTGTATCTGATGTCTTGGACAGATGCAGGGACACCGCTGTGACGAGTATAGTTTCTGCCCATTAGGCCACATGTAGCTGCCTTGAATGCTATTGAATTCATTATCCTTCGACTACAGGAAATACATTATTTCATCTTTTACCATTCATTCAACTTCAAACTAACACCTGCTGCATCCTATCAATTGACGCACTTCACTTCCCGTGCTCTAGCATGAAAATCAGACACTTGATATCCTTTGAGTCACCATTGCTGCTGGCGCTTTGTCAACACAGTCTCACTCTCAGCGCGTCTTAAAAGTGATGCTTGGTCAGGTGCCTTTGGCATTTGTTATTAATGCAAAAAGTCTCCTTTAGTGTCTAGTCGGGACTCTTGCCGTTACTTTTTGACACCCTGGGTCGGGATGTGCGTTAAACTAACATGCAGCACAAGAACACGACAGGTGGGTAGGCTTACAAAATGTACATTTCAGTGAAACACGGGACAAGGACGGGACACAATCCCCGGCCCCCTGGGTAAAAGTCCTGTGTTATTTGACTCATCCAACACCTAAACCCATTTGACTTTCATCGTGTCAAAAAGTGACGCTTGTTCAGGTGCCTCAGGCGTTTCTTATTGACGCGAAAAGTCTACTTTAGCATCATATGAAGACACGCTTGGTCGGGACCTTTTCACGCCCCCGGGAGTCACATCTATCCCTTTGGCATCTTTGGATGCGCTTGGTCGGGACTCTTGGCGTCACTTCTTAATGCTGTTGGGTCCTGACCCAAAGAGACGCAGGACAAGAACGCAACACATACCGCCGTTCTATTGGATCAAAGTCCTGTGTTGTTTGACCCGTCCACCACCCCACCCAACCTCTTTCTGCAGGTTTTGAGTCTTTCATACAACTCTCTCCCGTTGTCGGTCTTAACACTACGTTGTTTAACAGCGTTGCGGCTAAGCTGATGCTATACCCGGTGTGTTTCTTTGGAGTTGGTTTCTAAAGCTGACAGCAACTGACCAAGCTTCAGTAGCTTACGTATTGGGACTGGGAACGGGTTGGCTTTGGGAATAAGAGTTTTTTAAGTGCTACTTCACGATGGAGAAAAGCTTTACCAACCTTCTAATTAGCTACCAACAATGTAGATTAGAAAACATAACATGGGGTTAGTTTGTCTTGGGGGTTGTTATGATTTTTGATTATCTATTTGTATTCTTTCTTTTATGGAGGTTTTTTTTACAACAAGGAAGCTGTTTAGAATGTCAATAGAAGGCCAGATGCGTCTGCCAAATTCTGTATTCTCCTCATGTGCCTGGAGCAAACACCTTCTTTCTTGTTTTTTCTTTTTGCCATTTCATTCTCCTCTGCTCGTATTCCAATATGGTGATTTTTAATCACCTAATATCATGGCACAATGAACAGATTGCCATGAGTCGCAAGGAGGCCGCGCGAGACAAAACAAAGACAGGGAGTGGGAGTGAGGCAGCTCTACCTTTAATTAAAAAAGGGAATCTGATCAGTTTGTGGGAGTGTGTGTTTTTGTATGTCCATTATTTAGTGTTTACACAATTGTGAGCATGGAGTCGTGCTCGTACAGTATGAATGCCCCTGCATCTGTTTGTCACCATACGAAACGGCGACCAAAGTCACAAAAGGGGCTAGAAATAAGCAGTGATGAAAATCATCAGTCACAATCAAACTGTAATTTAACCTATGGAATATGATTAGTACTTTAGGGACAGAGCAGAATGAATCCCACATTAATTGAAATTGAAGTATATATATATATATAGTATATATGTATATATATATATATATATATATATATATATATATATATATATATATATATATATATATATATATATATATATATATATATATATATATATATATATTTAAGGTAAATCAATTTATTTTTTACTGGAATATTATGTCCCTGCTACTTCCCTTTATGCACACTAAACTAAGTACAGAATAGTTTTGCTCACACAGTTTCAAACCTTCAAATGTCACTTAAATTCAGAAGCTATTAATCAATAAATAGATCCATAAGTTTTTAGATGGTTAAAAAAACAAGTAGTAATCATTGACAAAGCATTAACTAGCTATCTACATTTATAAACTTATTTTATATTACTAACAATGATAACATAGCAAACTGACTAATCATTAGTAAACATCATAAATCATCAGTGCTTTGGATGTTAACACTAAAATGAACATGAGCTAAAGCTTCATAAGGTATCGATTTACCATTTACTACTGATGGATATAATAAAGTGTTACCTTACAATCCACCACAGTGCTTTGAGCTAAATGCTAACGTCAGCATGCTAACATGCTCATAAGGTCAAAACTACATGTAACGTTTGGCAGCTACTATTGGCAATGTTCACTATCTTAGTTTAGTGTTCTAGCATGCTAACATTTGCTGAAACACAGGACTAAACACACAATAAAAATAAAAATGTAACCTGATGATGGAACTAGAGGAAATGGTAACGGATCACCAACGTCTTCTAGGAAACAAAATTGTGCGTACAATAGTGTAGCATGGCTCATAATTCTACTATAAATACTTTACCCTCTGCACACGTGTTGTCGTTCGGGTACATACAGATGTGCAGACAACTAAACAAAGGTTACTGCTGAGCTGAGCGGGCAGACAGACTGATTTACTCAACTACTCAATTCATCTTAACCAAATGAGACTCAACAGTTGCCAACTAGCAAGCCGAGGGTACTGTGAAATAGTCATGCTATAGGCTCTAGTGAAGGAAGGCAAACACTATGAATACAGATCACACATTCTCACACATACAGAGAGTTGCTGCTCAGCATGCAGAGACAGAAAATACACTACAGACTGTGAATGAATATTTAGCAGGTTCCTTTTTTCATCTGAGCCACAGTTACACCCAACAATAATGTGGGGGCCAGTCAGAATCAGCACCATAAAGAGCAACTCAACACCATCCGCAGTAAAAACAGCATCAAGGACAGCAGCCATGGAAACAGTTAATGGACTTTAACCCTCGTGTTGTCCTCCCGCCCACTGTGCAACTTTTAGTTTTTCTCGGCCCAAATTAAAAACTATTTTTTCGGCCTTTTCCCGAAGTTTTTGTCACTTTTGTCCTGCATTTTCAGGACTTTTTTTGTGTTTGTTTTTCTAGGCTTTTTTAACATTTTTCTTCCGGCACTTTTTATGTTTTAGTTGTTTTTTTTTGTCATTTTTTTCCGTCATTTTTGTCACTCTTTTCAACGTTCATTCATCATTTTCTTTAAATGCAATAAAATTCAACAAAACAGCCTAATTCAAAGAAATTAGTTTTTGGACATTTTCATTTCTGACATAGAAACTTTTAGAAAATGAGTCAAATTTGACCCGACGACAACAGGAGGGTTACACTAAGTGGCCAGAAACGTTGTACTGCAATACAAGACGAGTTCTTGATTTTCCATGAATATATCACACACATGAATTACACACACATGCTCAGTAACTGTACATACTCTAAATGGAGAGATGTCAGAATGAGAGCTTGTTTCATATGTGGGTCAATACAGAAACATACTTAATACTACATTTGTTAAACTTAAAGGTGCTCTAAGCGATTTCGCGCGCGTTTTAGGTTACAACATTTGTTGTCACATACAGCACTATCACTATCTGCCATCTGTCTGTCCCCTAAACACACTGTTAAAACATCTCCTCACTATCTGGGCGACTGTGGCTCAGTGGTAGAGCGGTTGCCTGCCGTTTGGAAGGTTGGTGGTTCAAACCCTGGCCCTGCAGTCATTGTCGAAGTGTCCTTGGGCAAGACACTGAACCCCGAGTTGCCCCCGGTGCTGCGCATTGGAGCGTGAATGTGTGTGAGTGTTTATCTGATGAGCAGGTGGCACCTTGTACGGCAGCCTCGGCCACAGTGTGTGAATGTGTGTGAATGGTGAATGGTTCCTGTATAATGTAAAAGCGCTTTGAGCAGTCGTTAAGACTAGAAAAGCGCAATATAAATACAGCACATTTACATCTGCTAGCAGCCTGTCTCACAGTCTCTGTAGACAGCCCATGTTCTACAAATGGCAACAAAAACAAACTGAGCCAACCTGCACCATGCAGCATACCCATACAGTATTCCAGTGTTCCAGCCAATAACCAACAAGATGATTTGGGGGTGGGGGTGGGGTGGAGCATTAGTGCGCGGAAGCGCAGAAGGGAGAGGGAGGGGATGAGGAGGAGGGTGGGCCAAGCTAGTCTCATTTGGTTTGAAAATACTTTGAACTCTAACAAGAAGACGTCACCCAACATCTCTTAGAGCACCTTTAATATTTTTTATTTGCTGTCTTAAAGTATGAAGGTAAATTTGCTGAAAAACCTGAACTTGTATGTTAAATGAAAAAGTACACATGTTGCTTCCATGCTACATAAATAAGCCGGACAGAACTGTCCCTCATCTGGATAGAAACCCTGCTTTCCCATTTGGTTGGCTTAGAGCTTCACAGCCTAAGTCCGCAGGTGTAAGTTTTGCATCAAATGTATCCCCAAAGGTGTTGCAAAAGTCGAGGCGTGCAGAAACGCCACTTTGTGATGCGAGAGAGCAAATATTTGAAGTAGCAGTGAGAGATCCGAGAGGTTGTAATCACTGAGTTGTATAAAAGTATACCAATAAATGTTGCATTATTAAGTCTGCCGCTGTCACTGTGTTCACGTAAATATGAATCAACACATTTGTGAATATTTTTTCTATGACTTCACATTCAGAATACAGGTGTGTGAAAAAAATTACGAGTGCAAATTTCCATTTTTCCTTTTTTTACAAGCTCTCGTGTGTTTTCTCTCTTTGTGTGACTTCAATTTCAGATCACGTCTGTGAATATTTTTTACAATTGCAAATTTGTACAAGTTCAGATTTTTGTTGTGCAAGTTCTCACATCATATTCTACAAGCTCTCACATTTTGCACACTATTTACCTTCATATTAGAGATATCTTGATCCAATTCTGTGGTTATTTTTAAGGTTGTATTTCATGGTTTGGCACCGAAAGCTTTTTTCAGGTTGAAAATGTTTTTTTCTCCTCTCTCGACCGACAAGAGTTTGAAAGACAGTTGTTCATCTGATCACCTGTCAAATGCCCTTGTAGAAACATTTTCCAATAATGAGTTTCCCACTTTCCCCTGTCTTATCTTTACAATCCAGTATAAACAGGATAATAAACAGCTGCAGAATTAGGGATGCATAGGAAGGCTATCACTTATAGACACACAACACGCTGAAAAAAATACTTGTGCTGGGCCATCTGACATTCAAGCAAAACCACTGTGCAATCAGAGAGCAGTACTTCATCAGCTTTGCTAGCAGCCTCATCAGTCAGTGTTTACTGAACAAAGGCTTTGGCAGCAGGAGATCCTCACTGAGCGTGTGTGGTTTCTTCATGCAGATAATGTGACAACAGGCTAAAAGGACACTTTGACTTTCTGCTTGAATGTGTTGAATCTCATTACAGAAAGTCTTGATCTTTTGTTTTCCTTTCAGGGCAATGATGCCATCAGGATATAGGCCGTACTGGCCTTTACATGTGTTGTTTCAACTATGCCTATTCTTGGTTACATCAGCAGGTGTTTCTCTTCTAGAAACATATCAGTCTACGCCATGATGTAATGCTAATCCTATCCTGGTCAGTTCCCTTTGCCTAACTTCAATTGCACACTGGGGCAAACAATCCCTGTGCTATGATCACAGTCATAGGGACTTGGAAAACAAGCAGTGGCTTGGGTATATTCTTTGTCAAATAAAGTATAGATTAAGGACCTTTGAGGTGCCTTTCAGTTCCAACTTGGAAGGCCTATGGCACTGGCCTAGTTTTGGATTTGTTACTTAACCCGTCGTTTGTTACTGCTATGCAGTTTCGAGATACAGGGAAATAAACAGAGACACACAGTTTACACATATTTGCAAAGGCGAACTATGGCAGAGCCAAGCTTTTTAAGTCACAGTCTTATTGTATAACCTACAATGCGTTGAACTGCTTAACTCGATGTTCTGTAAGTGGTTATCGCATTGACTTTTGAAAAAACTGAATCCAAAAAACCCAAGTGATCTATTTCTGTCAGACATGGATAATCCAATTGATTACCTTTCTGACAGCGAGATAATGAACAACAGTGTAATACAATGCAGTTTGACATACCCCAATGCAGTTTAAAAGTAATGACTCTAGTCACTGAGTTAAGGTGCCTTTCTTTGCCTGAGATACAACAGAAAGAAAGGCACAGTAACACACATTTATCATTTGGCTGTCGGGAGAACTTTTAAGACTCTTGGTTCTCTCATATTTATGTCTTTTTGATCTCACGTAATACAAATCAAAAAGGAATAGCGTGTGTGTGTGTGGGAGAGAGAGAAGAAAAAGAAGAGAGAGAGAGGCAGCAACGAGGTCGTTTGAGGCTCAATTGAAGAAAGAAAGAACATTAATATCACGATTTTCATTTTTCCATACACCTGGACTACAAAATGAATCTGCAGTTCTATTGATATGTCTTATTTCTGTGAGATACAATCACTTCTTGGATAAGAAACTTAAATTATGATAGGCTATTACAAAAGCAATATCTATGAGAGCCAGTGTTTCTCTTCGGATAGTAGAGTTGATCTCACAGACACAGTTCCTATCTGCATCAGGTGTCAGACTGCTTTGACACATACAGACCGTGTGGGGGGTTTACAAATCATTTTAGTAAACAATTTTACATCAGCACAATACATTTTTAAATAAAAACACCACCATACGCCTCTTTAGTGTACAGTATCGGACAAAGTATTACTGCGATATTTATACATGACAATTACATTATGATTAAGGTTAATGATTGTGGTCATTAATGGAAACAACACTTAGAAGATGTGTTTTCTTTGGAGTTTGGGAACATTTGAAATTACACCACAGTATTGGACACAAAGTTGACCTGCTGGTAACAGTCCAACAAGTCGTCCAAAACCATACAAGCGCTTAGGTCGTTTCATGAATCAGTGTGCCTTGTGTTAGCAGGAAAGGAGGATTTTCTGTCTTCTTACCTAAACCAGAGACCATAACAGTCACAGTTTGGTTACGCTTGGGCACAAAAACTACTTGGTTAGGTTAAAGCACCAAAAATACTTTGTTACGATTAGAAAAATCTCAGCGTTTGGGTTAGAATCGTCTATTATTTTCCGTGATTTCTGGTTACGCAGAATGTGACGGAATTGTTCGGTTAAGTACAAGGTCCATCCACGCTAACCTGTCTCTTTATGCACATTGAGTACTTCCTGCTTTGCTCATGTCATAGTTATGGGAGGCCACTAGAGAGTGCAGCAGCTATAAACATAAATGTAGGTGAAAATTAGTCAGCCCATTACTTTTTTTTTTCCAAAAGAGCTTTTGCCGTATATTAGAGAGCGGAAAAAAAAAAATTGACAATTTATAATCATGAGCGCAAAGTGCAAGTAGTAGCCTAAAGTGCATGTCGTAAAGTGCATAGAGTATAAAGTGCAAAACATCGCAAGTTAAGAATATCCCAAGGAAGGAGCTGTTTTTTTCTCTAGAGATCTTCTTCTACTTAAATAACTGAGCAATCTTTTGTAAACTTCATCGCAGGTTATGAAAGTCTGTTTTAGGGTCATACAGCACCTAGTCTTCCATAACTTAAAGCATACTATACATATGATTATATGTTTAAGCTCCTCATATTTCTCTAATGCACTATTGTCAATGATACAATAATACATTACAGATTTATAGGAAATATTCAACTTTATACCATACACTTTTAGTTTGTCCCAGCCTTCTGTTGCTCTATATAAAACCTATCAGGAGATGCTGTTGTGTCTCATCGTTGTTGCAAATGTTTTAGTTGTTACATAGCAACTTTGTTGCTATGTAAGTTTTTGTTATACCTTTACAGAAAGTAAAGAAAAAGGAATATTTGCCAGTTCAAAAAAATTGCAGTATTTGCATTTTTCTTTCCAAACTCAAATATTTACAGTATGAACTGAAAAAAAATCTCAAGGGTTTGCTTTACTTTGAATCCCTGCACAAATATTTAGTTAGATATTTGCTAGCATAACCATTATTTCTGAGAACTGCTTCACAGCTGTGTAGCATGGAGTCTACCAACTTCTGGTACCTGTGAAAAGGAATTCAAACAAAGGACGATTGAACTACATTCTACAATTCCTCTTTATTACTGGGTTCTGCCTCAGAAACAGCATTTTGATGTCACCCCACAAGTGTTCTATGGGATGGAGGTCCGGGATTGGGCTGGCCACTTTATAACACCAACCTTGTTTATCTGGAACCAAGACTTTGCTCGCTTACTGGTGTGTTTTGGGTCCTGGTATTGTTGAAAGACCCATTTCAAAGGCATTTTCTCTTCAGCATAAGGCAACATGAGCTCTAAACTGTAATCTGTAAACAGATCCATGATACGTGGTATGTGATAAATAGGCCCAACACCACGGTATGAGAAACATCCCCATAACATTATTTTTGCACCCCCTGTTTTACTGTCTTCACAGTGTACTGTGGCTTGAATTCAGTGCATGGAGCCTGTCAGACAAACTGTCTACGGCCCCTAGACCCAAAAACAACAATTCTGCTCTCATCAGTCCACAGAATGTTGCGCCATTTCTCCTTTGGCCAGTCAAAGTGTCCTTTGGCAAATTTCAACCTTCATACCATTAACTATGTCTTTTTTCAGAATTGGGACTTTGAGGGGGCCTCTAGCTGATAGCTTTGCTTCACATAGCCTTATTCTGATTATAACAGTACTCACTGTCACAGCCCAGTCTGTGACCTCCAGATTCCCTGTGTTTTCTATTTGTTTTGCCCTGTCAGTCTTTCCCTGTGTCTCTCCCCCCCCCCCCCCCCCCCCCGTGTGGTGTGTGTGTGTGGTGTGTGACTTCCTCTGCAGGGGCGTTGCGCTGCAGGCATTATTGGGCACAACTGGCGTCTATCACAATCAACGGCAGAACAAGGACGCACGGCTCTCCAGTCACTTAATGCCAGATTGTTTTCCACCCACCATGTGGTAAACTCCCCATGTCCTCAGTCTCAGTCTCAGTCTCATTTTCAGTCTCTAGTGAGAAATCTTAGTTTGGAAATTGTCGTAACGCTGAAAGTTAACTTTGTCTCTCTCATCTGCAGCACCTGCCTAATCTCATCCAGTGCCGTTGACGGCCACGCTCCCTCGCCACCTGTAAACCTTCGCTTCCATCAGGACTGTCACCTCACCACCTTCCATGCCCAGTGGGACTTACTATTATCAAGAGACAATGAACCACTTTCCACTTTGAGTCTGTGTTCTGAGTCTGCTTCTGGGGTCCAAGCTAGAGCTAACCATAACACTGACAGGTAACTTTAAGTCTTCTTTGATTTTCCTGGAGCTGATCGTTGGTTGAGCCTTTGCCATTTTGGCTATTCATCGATCCATTCGAACGGTGGTTGACCTTTTTCCCCACGTTGTTCAGGCTTTGGATGCCCTTTCAAGGCATTTGAATTCATTTTGGCTGAGCAGCCTATAACTTTCTCCACTTCTTTTTTTTCCACTCTCCAATCAACTTTTTTATCAAAGTCCTTTGTTCCTCAGAGCAATTTCTGGAACAAACCATATTCCTGAGTATTTCAGTGTGAAATGCACTATAACCAGCATTTCCTTCCAATATGGGCCATAACTGACACTTGTTTCTTCACAGACTCAATCACCTCACTAATTAAACACAACACTGCTATTATTTTGAACATGCCACTTTCAATTACAGATTTAATTACACAGAATGAGCAGATCGCATGTCATGACTATTGGGTTGGTTGGTTTTCCGTGAATCTACAACACTTACTAGTAAATTTGTCATGTAGAAATACCACTTCTAATAAGAACTATGACATCATATGTTCCTCAGATCCAATCCTGTCAAACCATTCACAACGGGTGACATTATGTTATGTTGTAATGATTGTACGATGTTGGTCCAGACTGAAATATATTAACTAATGGATGGATTGATATACACGTTTTTACATACATTCATGGTCCCCAGAGGACGCATTATTATGACTTTGATGGTCCTCAAACTTTTCCTCTAGTGCCACTAGGACATTGATATTTTTGTTGCTTAGTGAGATGTTTTGACAACTATTTGGATGGTCATGATATCAACATGGTGCAGCTATTCATGTTCCCTCATAGAATAAATTGTAATTACTTTGGTGATCCCTTTAAAACTCTGTAAACATATTTGCATAAGAATGCCGAAATTTAATCTTACTCCACGTGGAGTGGTTAGAATGTGAAATAACTTGGTGTAGCTTA
Source organism: Etheostoma cragini (assembly GCF_013103735.1). Classification (NCBI taxonomy): domain Eukaryota; kingdom Metazoa; phylum Chordata; class Actinopteri; order Perciformes; family Percidae; genus Etheostoma; species Etheostoma cragini. Next base: position 5,461,930 of record NC_048408.1, read on the forward strand.
GTTATCTTTGTGGGAATTATTAATACCCCAAAACATGCTTTTTTTGTCTAAAGTTACTGTTTGAACCTGTGTGTGGTGTTAATATGCTTATTTCGAACACTCTCTACTCTAAAGTTCCAGCAGAATGTTAAAGTTAGCTTAGTCTTAAAGGTGCCCTGCCACGTAAAACCGTTTTTATTTGCATTGTTTTGTAATACGTTAGGTCTATAACCTATAATCTGTTTGTGGTTTGTGGTGAATGTAAAAATGAATGCTCCCTCCTCTGTCAGCTCTATGACTGACTTCCGAATTGCTCCAGATGCTGCACAATCAGTTTCTAAATGTCTATTCATGTTTATCTGATGATAATAATAATGAATTTCATGAATTTGAAAAATGGGTGTAGTTCCCGTTAAGGCACCATTGTGCATACGTAGAGCCTCACAGCCCATCAGTGTGGCTGTGGGCTATTGTTAAGTTACACATAGTTTTATATGTTAATCAGGAGATCATTTAATAGTATTATGCGTTGTGTTTACCATGACAATGTGTCTTTAGTTTTGTTGGTATTTCAACCTTTCTGGCTTGCACTGTACAAAATTATTACATCATACTATGTTACAGCACTGTATGCAGATTAACTTAATGATTCCACCTGGCTAGACAAACTCTTGGGTCACTCATCTCTTCTCTTTCTAATTCTCCTTCTTCACTCACCGCAGTCCATCTTTTACTCGACTGAATTACCTGCCAGCACCATCTGCCAAATTTGCACAAGCTTTTAACGCTTTGACTAAATTGGCTGCTTACCATGCCACTTAAACACAAACGCATGCAACCTAAACACACACACACTCACAAATGTGTGCCATCCTCTGCGTTGACATTTGTGTAAAATCAACACTGAAGCTTTCTGCCACACATTAGCTATGAGCTGAAGTTTCCCCACCTTGTTCAGCTCTGTGTGGTGATTATATGACCAAGCCAATTTACTGAAATAGAACAAAAGACCACTAGAATGAGAAAAGGACCTGTGATGGCAGAACAGTGCATTGTAATGTCTAAATGCAAAATCTAAAGAAATAATCAAAATGCCAATTACAGGGTGCCTAGGTATCTCACCTGGTAGTGGGCCCTCCAATGGGACTTTGCTGCATGTCATTCCCCCTCTCTCTCCCCTTTCATGCCTAAACTGTAATTTCAAATAAATGCCCTTTTATTATCATTACTTATAGTAGCAGTAGTTGTATACTCTATTTAAAGCCCTTGTGAAAAACAATGGTTACATATTGTAACTCCAGATTCTATGAGTATTGGCATAGCCAAGAGCTGTTGCCATTGAGTTTTTCCCTCGCTAGTGCACAGTTGTGAAGATTTCTTTCACACCTTGTGAAATTATTTTTTGCCCTGCTAAATTACTCCGTAATTACTGTATATTAATATCTGCAAGATCAGAGATCTGCTCCCAACATCAGCATTGTTCTCCAGGCAATGTTAGAAAGGCTGGTGGCCTGGATCCTAGAGGGCTTGCCTATACACATAAAATAGAATAAATCTGTATTGTCTACTAGGGAGGACATTTTTCTTTGGCTCATCACACCTACAGGACAGACACATGCAGATAACATTTCATACATAGTATAAAAAAGATTAAATTAAAATGTCAGGATAATAAGCAATAAATATGCTTGAATTCATTAAAATAGCAGCTCAGTTTAATTGAATTTGGAGTTATAATACATAACTTATGTTCTATTTTGTTTAGGCTTTGCCCTCTAAGAGCTGTTGCTATTGGGTTAACACCAGCGCCGGGATTCCATAACTACTAGAACTGCTGGGAGCGGTCATTTTCACCGTCAGATTCCAAACTCTATAATCTCTCATGATAAATACCTAATTGCAATATTATTGCAGGTATTGTTTTAGGATATCTTTAGGAAAACGAAATCACACCAGTGTCCAATTTAACAAGTTTAATTATACACTTGAGTTGCCCAGGTATTTCAATATTTCATAACATGGCTTAGTGAAGCATAATTATTTCAAAGGTTACATTCACATTTAAAAAGTTTGAAAGGTAATTAACTCAACATAACAAATAACAGGCAAATAACACCTAAAAGTATCTTATTTGAACATTTATAACCTAACCTGTCACTGCCTCCGTGTTGGTATCTGCTGTGGTAAGCAGCGCTGCTTGGACCGTGCCCCGATGCCCTTTTCTCCTCTCTCAGCTCCTCTGTCAGTTGCTTCCTGAACATCCACCGGACAATGTCTCTGCTGGTGCACTTCTTGGTGAGGATGTGTGCAGTGATTCCAGCCAGTTCCAGGATGTATAAAGTTATTTGAACACGTAGGCAGCCTCAGACCATCAAGCTACGTGTACCGCACCTTCTACAGAGCGAGCGCTCGGCGCTGCCCACGGATTCAGAAGTGAGTTCATTCACACAGTATTCATTGTGGTAGCCTGCGTTACCAGCTCTGGCTTTGCCTTTGGTCCATCGCTGATGCCCACACTTGTTACGAGACCTCTTATGACGTTTTTCTGACAGAGACGCTGGTTTTTACCAAGCAACCAATATGCATCTTCAACCGTGGTAAATATTAAAAACAATATTGCATAGCAAGCTGAATGAATGAATGAACACGCTAGTCATTCTGCGACTTAAGATCTGTGTATTCACATACAGCATATTGGCTCACACAGTGGGCTCTGCTGTTACAGATCAACAGGGTAGCGCAACAAGACACCCTAACCTCCCCAAGCACTCCCGTTCAGCACCCAGGGCAACAGCCGTTGGCTTATCACTGCAGGGTGGGAGATTACACAGTCCACCCGCAAAAGTGCATCCCTGTGCCAGATGCCAGCTTTTATGATGATGACGTCTCCCCAAGTCAGGAACCATGGTACGCTTGTGTGTTCTAGTGCCACTAGAATTGCCGTCAGGCTCTCTTCCTAAATGCGAGTCAGGAGACGATGTGATGTAGTGAGAGTGACCTCCGTGACATCAGGTCTGCAGGGCGGTTTATCAAACACGGAGTGTACACCGCTCTGAATAAGAGCAGGTGTCTGTGTGTCCACAGCAGCAGGCTCCTGGCTATTTCTAGTTGCCGTGATGGGTCGAGGCACTATGGGCCAACCACCTCTGAATTTTTCCTCATGTGAGCTGACATCTTGGTGCCGCTATTGTGGCTGAGGCGCTGCTCTCCACGAGGTGTGTTTCCACATCCCCTCCACTACCTATAGTTCATGGCTGTCCAAGGTGCAGTCCAGACAACCCAGCAGGGCAATGGGAGCAAGAGCACATGTCTGCTATTTGCTGGGAGATGTGAGCTCCAGCTCTCCCAACTGGGAGATTTACTTGCTTAGATATATATGCATGCAATAGTGTCATTTTCTTTTTAAGCACAAATCGGGCGAGCTGTATTGTCACAGAACTCGATTTGCATGTGCTGTGTCCACTGCACAAGCTTCACTTGAATAAGTTGCTATTGCAAAGATGCATATTGTGTTATCTGCAATGTCATGCTGCTGTTAACTTTTTTCGCACTGGTATTTTGTTTTGTATCAAAAGTTGCAGTACTTTCCTGTCCGTCAGCATGTTTTGCAGGTGAACGTGGGACCAAATGGAGAAATGTGTGGAAAGTACTTGTCTGGAGACAAAGCACCGTAATAAGCACGGAGGTCAGCATTTTCTATTTCTGTGACACCACACACACACAAATAATGCGGTTGCACCGCCCACCCCCACACAGACACACACACACACAAAATGTTTTGTTCCTCTTCATTTTCTGCCCGTTTGAAATTTCTACTATCAGCTTCTTTAACTTTTTCACGTTTTGATTGACAGTTTACCTATTGCTGTAAGGCTGCCTGGCAGAGAGGAGTAATAAGGCAGACAATGGAAATGTCCCTCTTACACAGGCAGATCTGGTTTTGTTGTTTGCCAGACAGGAGACATTGGAAAAGAAAGGGATGGTGGGCAAGAGAGAGAGGCAGATAGACGCAGACATCAGTAATGTGAGAGGAAGGATAACACCCGTCCTGCATCAATGCACAAACGATTGTTTCTAAAACCAAATATTAATTTGACACAAACAATATGTGTGGAATTTGTATTGATTTTTTTTCATACTTATTAGGATAGTTTTATATCTTTGAAGAAAACCCAACTGAAAACAAGCTAAATGCCTTTTCTCATTTAACTAAGCCAAAAATTGAGATAATGCACTTCAGAAAGACAGCGCTTGCCTCTCCCTTATCGCAACCACCAAGGTGCCCCTGAGCAAGACCCTTTTCCCCAATGGCTCCAATGGTGCTGCTCAGTGCCAGCAGACGATGGAGATATTAGACAGCTTCCAGGTGTGAATGTGTAACTGTGAATGCCTTAAGGGCATCCTAAAAAAGCATTGCTCTAAGTGAAACTCACTCTGAATAAATAAAGGTGACAAAAACAAATGCAACACATAGCGTTTGCACAGCTCGTCAGCCCGTCGTAGACATGACTTAACTTTCCTCGGGAAAAGAAATGTATCACAGAGCACAAACATCAGTACAATGAAGATAAGAGTGTGGAACATGGCTGCAGGGATCTTTTTGCCATTCAGCTGCATGAGCAGTAGTAAGGTCAAAGAATGCTGTTGGGTGAGCAGGCCAGTCGGCATTGCATTTCATCCCAAAGGTGTTAGATGGGGGAAACCATTTCTTTGAGGACTTGGGTTTTTCTATGGTATTGTACGTTTTAGTGTGCATGACTTTTCGTCCATCATACGACCCCGTTCATGAGATTGTGATGTTCAGATACAAGGACGGAAAATGTTCTTATGGGTCGCATTAGAGAGTAGGAAGAAATTACTCATATCAAAGTATTGTTTGAGGACATGTGTCATGTTGAAAAAGGAAAGGTCCTTCCACAAGCTGTTTCCAGAAAGTTGGAAGCACACTGTTACCTAAAATAATCATTGAATGCTGCAGTTAACGCTGTCAACTCTCACCTTCAGCATCCTAGCATGGTTTGGTTCCCTCAGTGAGGTGAAAAAAATGAGATCCCTCAACAGAACCATGAAGATGAGTGGGAAGATCATTGGACAACCCCATACCACTCTCACAACCATGTTTGACAAACCAAACCATGGGGAAAAGAAGACTCTTCATATCGGACCCCACCCATAACCTCAACAACCAGCACCATCTGTTACCTTTAGGGAGGAGATTCTGTTCCCTGCCCCTAAGAGCTAAACAAGCCATGTCCACCTTTGTGCCAGCATCCATCCAGGACCTGTTCTTCCTACCCACCCCTCTACTCCTACCCTGAGGGGTTTTAGCTTTTTTTTTTGTACTTTTTTTTTGTTAATTCCCTGGCTTGATTATCATTCACTATGTATTGTTGTATGTTGTGTCTCATTGTGACAAATAATGTTTTTTTTTTGCGCATTAACATTTGCCTTTATCGGACACAAAATGCCCAAACTGTGAAACGCAACCATGCTGACCTCATCACTCAACAAAATTTCAGGGATGGGTTGTGAAGACAATTATTTCCCCCCTCGGGGAAGGTAGACTCGAGGGCTCAATCCAAATGTCCAGAGTACTGCCTCCCACATTTCTGCTGACTTTCTGTGGACTTTCTGGAGAGTCTGCTTGGCTTGCAGACTTTAGCAGGTTTGGCTTGGAAGATTATCCACAGTTCACAGTAGCAACGGCATACAAATTTCTTGAAACTCAACCCAGTTTCCAAAAGTATTCTCATAGAGACAGATACGTTACTCATTATAAATGCAAAGAGGCACAGCTCCAGTGAACACACAAAAACCTACGTACTGAACCCATTTCACATGAGTGGAAAAGCGTCTTGGCTTTTAAAATTAAAAGCAGGACCTTGAAACACTATGTAATGGAGAGACATCAAAACAAAACACAGACAGAAAATAAAAGCAATTTAGCAAAGAAGAGAAAGGAGAAAAGAAAACGAGCATGAATCTGTATGATTCCCCTTGCCCCGATAGCAAAGCGAAACACCTTATTTCATAAATAACATGTTGTTTGCCACTGATAAACCAAATCATATTCTCTCTACCAACAAATGTGGCTCCCAAATCTCATAAACCTCCCCTAACCTTTTCATAAATCTTTTTTTTTTTTGCTTATCGTTTCATTCTTGCTTTCTGTCTTTGCGACCATCTCCCTTTTGGATCGCCGGCGCTGCTTTATTGTCTAGATAAGTCGCGAACGGTGGGATTCTTTTCAAGCACAATGCACTTGTGTTATGAAGGTGGAGGGATTAGTGTCTGAGATTAGCCGATATCATCTCTAACTCATACCAGAAAGAGCGTAAAAGGGCTCACTAGCACTTTCCTATAGCTTCACAATCGCTGACTTAGTTTTGAGAAAGCCTTTCTCTCAACTCCTTTTATAATTGCTGTTGACATTTCAACATTTGATTAATAAGAGGGAACAAGAGTTTCTTTGCATCCAGATGTGTTCATATCTAAAGATTTTAAAAGCTCAACATCCAGACAAACACCGTTAAATCCAATCTATCTACTTTGATTTGTATAAGATAAAGGTTTATTGGTCCTGGTGGTGTTGAGCAGCATTTGGAGCCTCCAGAATCATGTCACATTGACAGGGTTTAATAGGGGGCAGGGGCTTTAAATGTCCAACTGCAGTAGAGTTATGATGTTCCTCACGTCGTTATCACTATTTGTCTGGGTTTGATAAATGAGCAAAGAGGGAGAGAGAGAAGGAGACAAAAAGACGACAGGAAGCAATGAATGAGACTGTGTGTGTTCAGGGTTCTCCAGGCCGTCTGATGCCGCTCATTATCGTATTCCTGTTTGGCATCCCCGTTTTCTGAGAAAAACAGTTTTGTTCCCCGGGCAAAGCTTTATCTTCATGGCTATCTCCCTGGAGATGAGTACCCAGAATAAACTCCCGAAATTGAATCCTAATGAATTTCTGTTTTTGTTTTTCTTCCCCACCTGCCTGAAGTCTTAAGAATGCCTACTTTATCTCCTGGCAAAGCAAGAGCGGGAGCTTATGTAAATAATGGCAAAGAGGTAATAGAGCTTTACATTCACAACTCAACAACTGAGATAGAGATAGGCCCTCAATAGAAAAGCTGAATAAAAGAAGGCATGGAGATGCTTTTAGAATTCTCCTTTTGCTGGGAATGCACTGGGCATAGCAGCAGCTCGACTGCAGCGCTGTAAAATTACGTAGTATTAAGAGCGACATCGGAATCGAGTGGAATGAAAGACCAAAAATACTCGTAACAACAGACCGGTAAATAGACTACATCAACCACGTTTAATTTCCAGGTTAGTTCAGGTGCTACTGAAAATTCCGCCGGATGTCCCTTATTTCTGGCCAGATGTCCGTCACCTTCAACTTTCTATGTGTTGGCATTCTAACATCTGGTTGACTTCTGAGGACTATGGTTACCTGCTCCTCAGATCTCTGCAGGGTAAATCCAGACAGCTAGCTAGGCTATCTGTCCAATCGGAGTTTTCTGTTAAACAACTAAAACTCTTGACTTTTGAACCTCCAAAACAAGTTCCTTCCTGATTTTGCAGAGGCAGCATTCTTCCATCCAGCGCTAAGTGCGCCCAAGACAATCATGATTGTTTCCAAAAAACACAAATAAACCAGAGCACCTTTTTCTTTCATCTCATGTCGGGAAAGGTACATATATTTATATGATGCCAAATCAGTCTAGAACCACTCAAAAAGTAGTGCTAATGCTGTTTATCCATTACACGGCACCTGCTTGACTCACCTTTACTCTACTCCCCTTTTTTGTCTTTCCATTATGAAAAACGTCCCTGGTGCCTGCCATCCTGTTTTTTTCCTCCAAGCGAGATGAGGCGATACCAAAAAAGGTGCCGTGAAAAATGAAAACCTGCAGACTGCTGATTGGTCAGAGAGATTCGCCCTAAATCTGTCATCATTGTTAGCGACACACGGGGGGGTGTCCTGAACAACCCCCCCCCGTGCATGAGGCGGTACTAAATCTGATACGGAAAAAGGAGGACGGGGCATCGAGCCGCGTGGAGCTGATACTAGCAGTGGAGAGTCCCGACCAAGCGCCAATTAGTTGAAAGCCCTTAAAATAGACTTTTTGTTTTGCTTTTTGCTTTTTGACGCGATGGGAGTGACACACACACACACTCTCACACATCCCCCCCCCCCCAGTGTCTTCTGTCCCATTATTTAGCAAACTAGGGAGGCAATCTGCCCTCCCTTGTCGCTGCTCAGGTGCCCATTAGAGCAAACGCGCTTCATCTTTCTAATGAACTGATCACGTTAAATGAGTTATAAACTCTGCGGCTTTGGTCATGTGTGTGGAAAAACGGGGGGGTTGAAGGGGATTTAGAGGACAGAAACGGGAATGTTGGAGTGCAGCCGAATAAAAGAGAGGAAGAGGAGACAAGTGACTGTGAGTGTGAAGAAGTTACACTCATCATGTCTAGACTCTTTCCAGCTGATTTAGTCCCTCTCTCTCTAATTTTTTTTCTTTTCATCCTCCAACACACATTCTTTCTTCAAAACAGAGTGCTCTACTGCTCCCATTCTCTTGCTCCTAACTGCTGTAGCTGCACGCACTCTTCAACAATTAAACCCTGTTGATGCTGCAGAACAGACAGCCAAAGGGTCTGTGATAGGGGGGTCCAATGTTGAGGCCAAGGGGTCACAGCTATGGTTCAGAAAAATCTGTAATAACACCAAGACACTTTAAACTGCACAGATTACAGCCAGAGAGTTGAAAAAAAAATGACTTGACTTTTATGGAAATGGACTGAACCAAGTAACGATGACATGAGAAATTCTCTGAACAAACAAAGGTTTTTAATATCCAGTGTTGTAGCGGGTGCCAGGTCTTTGTTGAATACCAGTACTATCAGTAGCAGCCTGTATTTAAGGACTGTACTGTGTAAAAAACAATAAATCACAGTTATCTAAGGACTTCAACAAATAAAGTATAACATTAGTATATCAGGCCGGAAGTTCACGAAGAGAATACTTTGTATTCCAAAATTTGTAAAACTGGACACTTTCAACAAGATATCACATCTCCAAATGTGCTCTTCTAAGAGGTTGATAAGACCATTAAAGGCTTTTAATGGTTTCATTATTATGAATGTCCGGCGTAGTATCCGATCAAACACAGAAACACGGCTAACTCTGAATTTAGTGCACGAGAGGTGACGTGAATACATGGGTGGTGATCAATAGCAAGAGCTTGAACTGCGGTCACTGCAGAAAATGGATGGCGATGCAGAGGGACAGGGAATGGAGGAGTGAGAGTTGATGGGAGAAGAACGATGAGAGGGAAGCAGAGAGAGAGAGAGAGAGATAGAGAGAGAGGGGAGGAGAGAGAGAGAGAGAGAGAAAGAGAGAGAGAGAGAGAGAGAGAGAGAGAGGGGGAGGAAAAGAAGGTGGTATCAAGGAGAAGAGAGGAAAAATGGTTCTGTCCCCAGGTTTGGGTTAGAAACACTTATAACTCAGGACCATAGATTATGACAGTCCAATCTTCTGGGCTGCTGCCTGAAAAATAACCACAAGCACCCAGTTGCCAAACACACAAACACACACACGTACACATGCACACACACACACACAAACGCATGAAGAGGGAGATGGGGATAAAGTGGAATGTAGAGAAATGAAGGGCCAGACGAAAGAGGGAAAGTGGGAGGCAATGGAAATGAAAGCAGGATATGGATGTATGCAGAAAAGGTTGAAAAGTGAAATGAAAGCAAGACTGTAAGCGGGATTGATGAGGGCATAAAGAGCAGAAGATGTGTGAGTGTGATAGGAGGGTTTGTGGAAGTAGCAGATGGAAAAATAATGATAGAAAAGAATAATAGCAGCAGAGCGACGAACAAACAGAAAAGGAGGGTTACCCAGGACTTAAAGCCCCCAATCTCAATTTGCAGTACAACACCGTCTTCCAAGATATTGTTGCCCCCTGCGTGTGACTTAAGCAATTTCATTGTATTCATTCATTGCACGTTATCCACAGACCCGTTAAGATTAAAAATGTCTTCTGCAAAGCAGACCTACAGTAGACAACAGGGCAGCAACACATTACTTAAGGCAAGACACAACAACGTCACACAGACAAACTACGCTGTAATTTAAAACCAATATGTCCATAGAACGTAATTCACTGTTGCATTTATGTTTATTTACATTTTGTATTGCAATAAGTAAACTTGTATCTGTCAACTAGTTCACGTAGCTATACACATAACTGTTATTATATGTAAATTAGTAACCACCACTTGGATTAGCGACAGTCAAAAGTGTCAAGAAAAGTGTTCAAATCACGGGAAAAAGCTTCTTCTTTTTTTTTTTGAAAGCATTGAAACAAGCATCAAAAGGGTTAAAAAGAACAGATTTCCTTCCAGAAGTTGAGTAACTGGAGCAGCTTTGTATGAGAGAAGTCTAAATAATAGTAAATGTTCTGTATTTTTACTGAGCTACACATGAGATTTCTTTTTTTTGTTTGGGAATATATGTTATGTCTGTAGATCCTGAGAGTCCAGAGAGTGTGTGTGCAGGCAGTGGTAAAACAAATTCAAATTAGTTTTGTAACGTGATTGATTTTACAAAATGACTTCACTCAATTTGAAATCTGTTACAAATACAACTACATACAGTGGACGATTACTTATCAAAACATTTTATTTTGCTATCCACTGAACTGTAGTCACTCACTATTTATATTTATAAGACTTCTTTTTTTTTCCAAATTTATACTGTTTTTGTCGTACGTTTTCATTTTTCCAGAGAAATTCCAACGTTTCACAATGCATACTTTGATCGTATAAGGTATGTTCAAGCTAAAATTGTTGTGTTTCTTTTCATTTTGAGGTTCTGTTATTGTCTCCTGTTATTATTGTGTACTTGTTCTGTTTCCTGTTGTACTCCGTGTGTCCTCCCTTATTATACTTCCTGTCTTGTGTTTGTCCCGTGAGTGTCTGTATGTTCTGTTTCCTGTTTTATTTTGACAGTCTGTTTTTCTGTCTAGTCTTGTCTGGTTGTGATCGTCTGCCCCACCCTGATGTGTCCCCCCAGTGTCACCTGTCTCTCGTTACCTCGTTACCCTGTGTTCTAGTCTTTGTGCTTCCCTTGTTGGTGTCAGATCATTGTGGTAATTTCCCTCTGTGTTTCTCTGCTTGTTTCCTCATTTTTCCGTCAGCCCCAGTTCAACTTGTTACTTTTTTTTTTCTTTTGTCTTTAACTTGCTGTTTTTGGACACCTTTTGTTTTTCTGGACTTTTTGTTTAACAACTACTCAAGCTTACCACGTGGTTTGGACTTCTCTGCATTGGGGTCCAACCTTCCTCCACCCTCATGACAAAAATAGTGTATTCTGTTGCAGTTTAAAGATTGCTCTTTTCATTACATTGGTCTCATCATGATTATGAAGAAACATTATTAAATGAGGATTTTTGCATATTCCTTCACATTTCTGGATTGTACTTTTACCAGTTTGTTTTCAAATAGCTAATACACTAAAATGACATGCACGGCACAATTGTTTAAACTAACACACAGGGAGCAAAACCTCTTCTCAAGGCTCCAAAAGTCTAAACCCATTTTCTGCTTTACACACATTTTGCAATTCAAAGTGGCCCTTTTTAAATACAGTGAGCATAAGACAATCTTGACGGAAAGTCACATGTTTGCCATTTTAAAACAATGCCATTCAACATGCCACTACACTAGCTAATCGGCCAATCTGTGTGCCACCTGGCCAAACACCTTAAGGGTTAATTGTTACCACTTCAATCAGGAAGTAAGCACTATGAAAATAACACAGGTGAGCACCTGTTTTTTTTTCCGACACCAATGGAAGACCCAGCTGTGTGGCGAGATGCTGCCAAATTATTTTTCTTTCTTTTCTTTCCGACTTTATAATTTTACTCCAATTTTCTTTTTCAGTTTACTGTGTTTTGTGAGCCTATTTTTGTAAACAAATCTAGTGTGCATATGTTGAACTGACTTGTTTGGTGAAAAATAGAATTTGTTTCAACAGCATGTGTGTGTATGTACAACTATTTCTGTGCATGTGAGCAATCAGTAGAATTGTCTACAATTTGAACTTTTACTATTATGGCCAGGCATACTAAAGCTGAGAGTGCTTTTCATTATGCCCAACTATGTGTAGTGGGTTAGACATAACTCTGGTAATATGAATGAAGTGTGTGCCATTTGGTGCAAAAGTTAAATTTTGCATCCATCCATTCATCCATCTATCTATCCATCTTCATCCTCTAACCTTCATCCACCCTAGACCCGATGTCGGGTCTAGGGTGGACCCCTTTGATAATGCTATTTGTAGGTTTGGTTGCAGTGCTTCCTTTTGCAGGATATATGAGGTATTTTGCAGACTGGGTGTGTGGTTTTATGAATGGTGTTAAGTATTTTGATAAAACCAGCCTATTTTGCAAAATGCGTTTTAGGAATTGGAAAATAAAACTCTAAGACAGTGGAGCATGAATTTGTCTTTCGCGCCCCTGATTGTGTTCGCTTTGGGGAACGTTTCAGTGAAGTGGTCAAATCCCTCCAGAAGTAAACTGATAGCTTTGTTGCCTAGCCAGATTCCATTAAATAGGGGAATTGAACAGCTTTAAAAAAGTGAACGTTCAAAAAGGTCTGTACAACAACATAATGCTCCGGAAAAATACATTAATAGTTCTGACTTAGTTAAAACATTTATCACGACCAATCACATGATTGTCCGTTGTTTGCTCACGACCTAACGCAAATTAATCATATTTTAATCTTTTCTTATTGTATTTTAAAGGGATGTTTTTTAGGTTTTTAACGCTCTTATCAAGATGGGAGAGGACTGTTGAAACATAATTTGCATTAACTTATTATTAACATGTTAGTTTTTGACAGTTGTAAAAACATCATACATGTCTAAGATTAAGGAGAGTAGTGAAGAATTGAAAAATCACTGTATTGTTATTGTCATTCTGCCTTCCTCTCACCAGCTGCATGGAAATATTTTAGTTCTTCTTCTGTGCCAACATGAGCAGACTGTGCCCCTCCCTGAACAACAACTAAGGTTGAAGATCAGCTGGTAGACTTTACTCATACAGTAATATGGGACCAGTGATAACTAACATTAACATTAGCTAATGTCAGGGAAAACCAGTGCTGCTGTGTTCTCATTCACAGCTCAGCCATCACATACACACATACACACGCACACATACACACACTTACACACACACACACACACACACTTACACAGACACACATACACACACTTACACACACACACACACACACACTTACACAGACACACATACACACACTTACACACACATACACACATGCACATACACGCGCACACATACACACACCTGCACACACATAAACCCGCACACATACACACATACACGCACATACATACACACACCCGCACACACTCACATACAAATACACACAAACACACACACACACGTACAGTACACGCACGCAAACACACACACACACACACACACACATACACACACACACACACACATAAACGCACACACACACCTACGTACACACATGCACATACACGCGCACACATACACACACCTGCACACACACACACACGTGCACATGCACACATACACACACACACAAGCACACACACTTACACACACACACATACACACACCTACACACACATACACACATACACGCGCACACATACACACACCTGCACATATACATATACACACACACATACACGCACATACATACACACACCCACACACACTCACATACAAATACACACAAACACACACACACACGTACAGTACACGCACACACATATACACACACACACACACATATACACGCACATGCACATACACACCTACACACACATACACACATGCACATACACCCGCACACATACACACACCTACACACACCCAAACACACGCACATACACACAAATAGATACACACCTTCATACACACACATACCTACACACACAGACACGCACAGACACACCCACACATATACACACACACACAATTTGGCATTTTTTGTATCGGACTAATCATGACTTATATAAATAAATAATGCTAAAACACAGATGAAAAACCACATTGTAAAACCATCGTGAAGTCGTTTTCCTGTGGGTAGCATGAGGAGTGGCTCCTTTTCATTTTGGCCCTGTTTTTCTCTTCCCATTCTGTTAGCAGAATGCTTTCCTTAATCCTCATCAACCGAGGACCCTGTTTATCGTAAACTGCAGGATTACAAAACGGTTTCTTCTTGAAGAAAAAGAAATAACAACTTTTTTATACATGGGAACATAAAAAATACAAACCAATCTAGTTTTTTCCCAGCAGGTATTACATGTAATAGTTTCCAGTAATATGGCATAGATGGTGACTCAGGAAAAAATTGTTTTTTCCCATCTTACCTGGAACCAATTTATTACTCATCCCCTCTCATCCTGGTCCCTGGCTGGAACATTTGTCATTGCCAATTTCAACCCATCCCAATACGTTGACTTTTACTTCAGATGCAGTTTAAATTCTCAAAATGTTAATTTCTATGATTGAAAAAAAAAAGAGGAGTAGCTTTGGTCGCTGCATGTACTATACTGGGAGAGGTACCAGTTACTGCAAGAGGGACATACATACAGTCAAAACAGTAAGCTTCAAAGGTTTGTGGTGCCACAAATACTTAATCTATCTTAATTTTGTATCATGTGCCATGTTAACCATGTTAACCTTTAAAGGAATAGTTTGACATTTTTGGAGGCTTGCTGTCTTAAAGAGAATTCATTCAGAAGACCGATACCACTCTTATGTTTGTACCTGCATCTGATCTCATGTATTTCTGAGAAATACATGAAATAATATTGTATACAAAAAGTTAATTTCTCAAACTCTTGAACATTTTAGCAGTTTGGGGGCTAGACGGAATGCACCAATGTCTTCTTTAATTTGAGTCTGTGGCGATAACGGAAGCAAAAATTAAAGGGAGAAAATGGGCAGACAGAAGCGACTTGAGAAGACTGACATGGAGATAAAGAGCAGAGGAAAGTGTAAAAGGAAATGGGAGCGAGAGTTGATGGGGAAGAGCAAAGACGGAAGAAGGGAGTGCCGGGAAAGATGAAGAGGAGAGAAATAGTAAAGAGTAATAGAGGTGAGAGGCCAGAAGATAAGAGAATGGACAGAATGTGGCAAAGGAGAGATATATATATACACAGCTGCAGGACTGTGAGAGGTGTGTATAAGGTGCCGGCGGAGCTCATTACTGCTTATCTCCATGGTGGGGGAAATAGTGTGTGTGTGTGTGCGTGTGTCTGTAGGTGTATGTTGCTCAAACACACACTCAATTTACATATCACCACAGAAGTGGGTGTGTTGGTAAAGCTTCTTCCAGACTATGAGGAGTAATTGCATAGCCCAGCACGCACTTAGCAGCGACATATTTGCACACTGTGCATTAAAATGGACATGGATTGGTCCTGAGCAGCCTGAACATTTTCAATTTGAGCTCTTTCGGGCGATTCCGTCCATCTCATTCGCGTATTTCTCTCCCACAGTCAACTCTACCGCTCTGCACTTTTGCCATCAATCTACGACCCTCCTCCTCACTCAACACACTCTCACTCCATCTCGCCGTCCCTCCGTCTTAGCCCCCATCAATCCACAAGCTCGCTGTCGAGCACACTCGAGACGCTGAACTTCTCAACTCTTCCTCTCGGCCCTAACTACCCCTTCACCCGCCCTCTTTTCATCGTCCCCTGCCCTGAGTTGCTCCGTCCATCAATCACGCATCCGGCTCACGCACTGCCAGTCTGGACTTCTCTCTGCTCGCCGCCCACCCACTCATGACATTAATCTCTATCAGCTGTCTGCACTCAGCAAGTGAGACAAGAGGCAGCTATAGTCTCTTTGCCATCCGTCTTTCTCCTCATGTTTTCTGTCTCCCTTTTTAACCTTCTCTTTTCTCTCTTTGTAGCTACCGAACCCCGTAATTCCACGCCTGCTCCACCCATGTAATGGTATTCATTTGATGGAACCACCTACCCACCTTCCCTCTGATTTAACATCCTTTAAATCAACTAGCTGAAGACTTTTCTCCTGTCCTTTTCTTTTGACTCTTCTGATCCCGTCGCCTCTGTTATTTTCTTTTATCTATTAATTCAGCGTTGATTCTTTTTGGCAAGTCCAAATTGGAATTGTTGTTTTACATATCCTCCTGAGACCTTCTTAGACATGCTTATATTTGACTTGTGATTGTGTGATTACTCGATTGAACAGAGAGTCAGTAACTATTTTGATAAATGCTTTTAGAAACAGCAGAAGTAATTAACTTGTAAATTGTAATTAACCGGAAGTTCTGTTTGCAAGTACATACAGTATTTTGGATTTCCATCGATTGACTTGCTTCATAAAGTACTGCTTTGTCCAAAAAACACAGTGGTAAAAGAACAGATACTGTTGATTTACAGCATTAAGGCAATGGTGGTCAGTCTGTCCGTTGCTTGGAAATGTTGCCATCCATGGTCCCCAGACGATGTATCCTAAAGACTTTGATGATCCTCTGACTTTTGCCCTATTACCACCATACGTTTTTTTCAGTTGAATACTTTCACAGCTGTTGGATGGATTGAGAGCAAATACCCATGATGACCAGAGGTTAAATTCAATTAACGTGATCCTATGACCAGACCTAATGGCACTGTCTGTCTCCATCTGTCCTGTCTACTAGTACATAGCGGTCCCTAACCCTAGCACCCTAACCCAAGTGTGGGTAAATGACAAAATACAAGGCAACACACTGCGGGGGTGCAATTGTTCCACCAAAACAAGTTCCTTTCAGAGACCATTTTCCAGAGCCACCATCGCTGCGTTCAGAGCTCAAGAGAATTGTGATTCCTTTAAAAAAAATGCAAACAACTCAGACCATATTATGGGCTTCATTTAATAAGCATAACCTGTAGTAGTACACAATTGTATAAGTTTTGTTTCAATGTGCGGAATTATTAAAGTTGGGTCTATTTATTTCTATTTCTCACTGTAAATCAATGGTGTCTGTACAGCATCAACACACACTGGGCTCCAAGGGGACCCAGGGAGACATAAAGGGTCTGCAGGCTGCAGCTTCATCCATCACCACCAAGCCCACCTCTCCATTCACCACCTTCTGTCCATCCATCATTATCTTTCCCCCTTTCTTACACTGCCTCTCCCCAGTCCTTCCTTCCCATCCTTCTCCCCCTGTCAGCCCTTCCACCTCTCTCTTTTGTGCTCTCACTCGTCTCTTTCCTCTCTAACCTTTAAGCCAACCTCTGCCTTTGAGCGCCGTGCTCTCTATCCGTCTCTGCCACGTCCCTCTCCACATCCCATCCCCTCCCAATCTTCTCCAGCCACCTAAAATTTCCTTCCGCGTGTCCGTCTGCTTTCTTCACTGTCCTCTCCATTTACCTCTGCTTTAAACCTGCCTCTCATCTTCCATTTCCGAGTTTTTCATTCATTGAGCACTTTCTACCCTTTTCCAGCCTTTTGCTTTGAATTGTATTACTTCCATCTTGCCCGTCTGTTTCGGCTCTCTTCTGCGTGTGTGAGAGAAGAGTAGCCACTGTTGTTGTGTGATATCATCATGTCCTGGATACCCGATCTGCGTCATACAGCATTCATGTTTTGAGTCAGAATTTTTATGTTAATTCAAAACACCCACCTTACACTGAAAATCACAAATGTTGGTCCAGATGATGTGTTTGAGTTTTCTTCAGAATTCATTATGCATCTGCCTCCAGCTGTTCATCTTTATCAACCTTGACTTTAATGTAACTTGTGATTTGGATTTGATGTGGATTTAAGTGGAGGAATCAATACTGGATCAGGGATTTCATCTGGATTCTCCTTAGTTAATCAGTCTAATGGAGCGAGTATTTAGGAGTATAGCCTCTTTGTACAATCAGTGTGTTTCCGTTTGGGAAACTAAGTAAATACACAAATAAGCTGCAGTCATCCTCCCAAAAACTTTCACGACTCCTGCTGGTGATATTATGTAGCTCTCTGTTGGGACGGATGTGTGTGTGTGTGTGGCACAAGTGTGTGCATGCATGGGTGTGTTTGAGTGACATTTAATATCATAGCGCTCCCTGGCACGCTCTTCATTACACTGCACTCAGTCTAATTTCATCTGGGCCTGCAGCCGTTTGAAAACAGGCCAACTACTCGATGAGAAATGAGGGAGGAGATAAAGGAGGAGGACAAAAGAGGAGAGGTGAAACTCAGAATGGGTTGTTGATATTAATAAACAGTGGCTAGCCTGACATGATGCAGCCATGGTCGTCCAAACACACACACGTTCATGCGCAGACAGGCTCCCAGGCACATGCACGTCTGCCGCCTCCCACACGGTTCCTGCATTAATCCAATTCACAGAATTAAAAGCTGAAGGATGTTTTGCTTCTTTACCCCCGTAACTCTCTTCCATTCTCTTTTCTCTCTCCTCTGTTTCTCTCTCTCTCTCTCCAAGCAAAAAGGATAAGAGGCGAAGATTAATTCCCTAGTCTTGCCGGGGTTTTTGATAAACAGCCACTTGTCTTTGGGACATGGCTGAGGGGAAATACATTGAATGAATATGCACAGAGAGTGCAGAGGGAATGAGATGACATAGATTGGGGTAAAAAGAGATGGAGATGGAAAGAGCAAATGACACAGAAGAGGGAGAGGACAATGTGGAAATAAGTGACACAGGTAAAATGTTCAGTCACATGATGATTTATTTTAAACCAAGAAGAAGAAGTGTTAAAATGTTGAAAAAAATCACTCAACGATGCTGCCCCACCCAGTCTCACGGCAGTTTGGGAAATGTTTATGTGATGTAATCTCTTGATCCAACTATTGACTGTTGATCCAGTTATTGAGCCAACTTTGCCACGAAATTAGTTTTTTTGCCTGCGATCTAGTCAGAATTTCATTCAGTCTCAACCTTGGCCCTCGCTCTGGTCAGAAGTTCATTCTGTCTCGGTGTTCTATTGACTGAAATGCATTATCTGGCCACAGTTTAACACTAGTTAGATGGTATGATGGGGGGGGGGGGGGGGGGCGCTCTTTAGCTTCTGTAAGTGCAGATCTTTATGATGACAAGACTGAAGAAGAAGGCTGAGGAGAAGCTAGTAGCTAACATGGATCATACGAGGCAGTGGCACACTGACAAGTTGAAATTACTAAAATTGAGTCTACGGCAGTACATTCAGACTTAGACTTAGACTTAGCTTTATTAATCCCTCCCGCAAGGAAACTAAAGTTACCAGCATTCAATGAGAAGGAGTAAGAGGAATACAATACAAAACACAATGATAATGATAATAAGTATGTCTTATCTGCAAACAAGTGGCTGTTCTTAAAGAGTATAATCTCCGTCGTCATTATGAAACAAAACATTTGCATCAGTCCTCATGATACAGAAAAGAGGAAGGAAAAGTGAAGGTGGGAGACCTACAAGCACAGTTACATTCTCAACGACGTACTTTACTTCAGCCGTCAACAGCGCAAGAAAATGCTACCAGTGCAAGTTACCGGATTGGGACTTTATTTTTGAAAAGGGGACGATCTCCTTCATGTGGTGGCTTTGTGAAACACTGTCTAGTCAGCACGTTTTTTTTGTTTTTTTTAACTAATTTGTTTCAAAAGCATCACAGCACGATTCTTTCTGCCAGGCGGGCTGCAGAAGAGAGGCTGTATACAGCTTAGCTATCATTGGTAGTTTGGTTTTATGGTTGTTTTAATAGATTCAGGCTGTGTGATGTGCTTCAGTCTGGCTACATACCACTTTATTTATGTTGTTTTTTTATTGTAAGTCAGCTGTATGATAAAACAATATGTCAAGTGTTATGTGTGAAGTTCTTGAATTCAAGGCAAATATCCCTCTGGAGACAATAAAGTATTGTGGCATCCACGATATGTAAAAATTAATATGGTACTATGGTGTATATTAAACACCTCGTTGGAAAGGTCCCAGTCTGGAGAGTACTGTATGTCTGTCTGAAGAGGATACTATCACTTCTGATTTGAAATACTCACCTCTGAACCTTGAAGCCAGTACATGTTTGAAGGATTGGCATTTATGAACAAGAGGGTGTTACACACACACACACACACACCCACACACACACACACACGTCCAGGCTTGGCTTGCAGTTCTATTATTTGCACTTCTATCAGTTTACAGTTATTATTGTTTATTATTGTTTATTTGTTTATATGTCTTACAGGATACTGTAATAGTTCACCAAAATAAATTCATTAAAATAAAGAAATTAATACCACGGTAACATCTAAATAAATGTTGATAGATGTTGTTTTAAAAATACCAATAAACAACAAGGTAGCGTAATCCAGTTTCCTTCGCAATAAGACCGAAATAATGACATTTAAAGAAATGCATATAAACCATGATACGATCTGGTGAGTAAATGTTGATTAAAACAGCGGTTATTGGGCTAAAAATGCCAATAATAGCAAAGCTGTCCACGGCTTCTCTGCTGCAGCCCCAAAGGCAGAAAGAATCGTGCTATGAACATGAAAGATTCTTCCCATGGAAATGCATTAGTTCAAAAAAACATGCTGAACCTTGCAG
>NC_048408.1:5482558-5510977 GCF_013103735.1 Etheostoma cragini
CCCCCCCCCCCCCCCCTCCCCCCAAAGATCAACATGTCCGTGTACACGGATCAATGGATCAAATCAGGTGAACGTTTCACGAACTGCCGTGAGACCGGGTTGTGCTGTCAGCATCATTCAAATCGATAATTGACGAAGACAAAGTTAAAAGTCTAACTGGAATTGAAATACATATTTGGTGTTTGTGTGGAGTGGTCTTAATTACATTCACCAAAGAATCCAATCCAATCCACTTTATTTGTATAGCACATTTTACAAACACAAAGTTACCAAAGTGCTGCACAGAAAACTCAAACGTACAAAACAATTAATGTAAAATATTGTAAAACAAAATAAGAGCATCTGGTTTAAAAAGATAAAAAGATACAAATAATAAATACTAAAAAACAGCGAGAGCCATCAGAGGACCACACAACTCACATGGAGTTAAAAGCCAAAGAATAAAAATGTGTCTTAAGACGAGACTTGCTGCCATGGAGAACACACACAGAGGCCAGGATTTAACCCTAAAATGTTTTTATCCTGTCTTAGAAAAATTATGTTTATATATATATATATATATATATATATATATATATATATATATATATATATATATAATTGTGCACAGTATCTAACACATTGTTAGCTATAGTTATAGTTTCTATTTCCATACACAAAAAGGAATAATTAAAATTTCAGTTTGACATTAATCAACCAAGTTGAGCACAGACGGAAGTGAGTAAGGTTTACCACAACACAACGTGTGTGTGCGTGTGTGTCGGCGTGTGTGTGCCTCTACTTTAACAAGTGAATGACAGCTGTCATTCAGCTGCCTCCTACAGTAAGCCATCTAACTACAACGATTAAATTACACGGGACGTCCAGGCCTCATCAACAGTTTGAGTCCAACCTCTGGTTTCTACTTGCTGCGCTGAGTCGCCTCGCTGCCTGCTTGAACAGTCTGAAAAAACAAGGGGTATTTTCGTCTCGGGTCCAACTGAGGACATGCGTTTGAAAGCTCCAATTGTGTTATTTTTATTGATAGATGCCGAGAGGCTGGTGTCTTTCAAAGTCTAGAAATGAGGTGAGAACGCGCTCACAGCCTCTGTGCAAGTCAATATCTTGACTTTAAAGCGATTGACAAGTTGTTTTTGTGAACAAATCCCTCAGTTTTGGCATGTAATCCTGTCTGTGTTGCACTCCGTCCCTCATCTAGTCTCTTCCCCTGTCAGACAGAGCTAGTGCCTGATTTTATTTGGCTGCCACAAAAAAGGCAAAGCGAGAGACGCCGAGGGGGGGTTGGGGGCGGTAATACAGATCTGATGTTCTTTTTTCTCAACTGTCTCCCTCTCTTTCTTGTTGATTGTTTGCCTGCCACTATAATGTTTTTTTAAATCTGCCTAACTCCAGTTTTCTCTCCCCTACTATCTTCCTCTCCATGGTTGTTTCTCAGATCCAAACGAAGGAAGATGTAATTGTCATTACTCTGGCCTGTTTCCCCTCCACCCTTGCTTCACTCTCTCCTGACAGGCTTTTAAATTGTTTCCCAGACAGCCTTTCACCTTGATCGGGACACTAAATCCACCAATTAAATCACTGAAATTGGCACTGTGGGCGCAGCTAGAAGGTGGGAGGGGAATAGCAGTAACAGCAAAGGTGAAATATAGTACACCGCTGTATACCACATTTGAGAGAGAGAGATTTTGTGTGTGTGAATGTGTTTGTCTGTGTGTGTGTGTGTGTGTGTTTGACCGCAATGATTTGCTATACTGCCCTTCAAAGACCGAGTGCAGTAACTACAGAAGGAAAGTTTTTAAAAAAAGTTAGAAATTTTGGCTAGATGGAAAACTGTGACACAGAAAGAAAGGTGTATTAATGAGATATAGATAATTATTTATAATACTTAAATAATCTTCATTTTTTTTATTATCTAGTGTAACTTGTTTGTTCAAGAAAGTTTTCTTTAGTCTGATTATGATTTACAGTCACTACACTCATAGGATTCAAGTGTTTCCCTGTTTGGCTATGTTACAATCCGTCCAAGTAGGCTACTATTAATACTTATACTGGAATCAATAAAGTGCATTTATTTACAGTTTAAAACATTAGTATGTGATTTACCTTTATTCTAAGCAACAGTTTGTTTTTCTTCTTCTACATCATCATTTGATTTAGCTGCTGCCATAATTAATTATGGAAGCTATGAAAGTTCACTTCATTAAAATGGATATTTTTCATTTACAGAGACAACTACTGCTAGGTTGATATTTATGCATGTAAGAGTTAAGATGCAGTAAACCATTCAGAGGTTTTTTAGGGCAGAGTCAGCAGGAAGTGGTCAGAATGTGTAAGCTAGTAGAAGTGTCGGGTCAAAGGAAACTCAGTTTCACAGAAATAGATTCCCTGACCACTGCAGAACAAGAAGATGTAAGAAACGCAGTTATTCTGATGGTCATTGGTCACTCTTGTATAGACATTCATGTGTGTGCAGAGTCGGCTCACTGTGTCATGAACGTTTGTTTACTGTTTGAATAAAGCTGCAAATGATCTTCGTCCTCGTCTCCTGATCTCAAACCTTTATCAACTACTAGCGGGAAATAAATGAATAGGCTTTAGTTTTAGCTAAGGCTAACCGTGGTTGTTTATCAACCTAGCTTTCACTCGATAGAGGCATCTTACTTCATCTGGCTAGTATGCCATCTTTCTAAGACATTTACACTGCTATGTTTTCGTTTTTAAGCGAAGTTTTGAGCCAAAAGATGAATCATGTCTGTGATTTGTGAAGTATAAATTCCCTTGCAAATAACCTTCCATATTTCGCTGAAGAAAGAGGTCTTGTGACAATATTAGTCCAGTGTGAATCAACATATCTGTGATTTGGCGGGGACCTTTGCCATTTTTCAAGGTTTTTGTTTCCTTTCCCTCTCGCAAAAATGGATATTGGCCTTTCATGGCCAACGTAGTCTGGACCACTGCCTGACCGGAGACCCCCGGTCCTGAGTTGATCCCCACGACTTAGACCGAGGGCCGAGGGTGATGCTTCATTTTGAATTTACAGTTGGTGGAAATCGTACTTTAAATGGAATATTATCATTATTTTATAGTAAAAAGAAAGTCAAATACAAGCTATAGCTGTTTTCCCTCTGTAGGGCAGTACAGCTGGTGAGCTTAGTCCATCTGTCAGAAATCCCCCAGCCCAAGGCTAAAGGTGCTATCTGTCAAACCAGATGACACTGAGACTGGGAGTCCATGACAGGGGGGTTATCATATCACAGCAGCTACGGAAAGAGACAGGGCAAGAGGGAGGGAGGAGGAAGGGAGGGAGGGAGGGAGGAAGGGAGGAATTTAGGAGTACCTGTAAAACAACAAAGGATGGCAGCGAGAGAAGAGGAAGATAGAAGAGTAAAGCAGAGGTGAAGAGATGGGGTAAGAAAGGAGATCTTGGAAAAGAAGAATGGAGAAAGAGAAGGATTCAGAAATGGAGGAGAGATTCACCGAGAGAATTAGAGCAATAAAGCAAGGAGGGAGTGGAAGATTGGGGGGGAAGCAGTAGGCTATGTCAGACTGGACTTGAAACAGTAAGATAGAACGGGAAGGTAGGAGGTGAGGGAAGGAGAGGAGAGACTGTATTTATGACTGATGGAGGAAGGAGGGAGGATAGAAGAAAGACTACGATGGCCGGGGAGAGTTGGAGGAAGGAAAAACGAGCAGGGGGAAAGTGGCGTTAAAATCAGAGATTTGCTTGGTGGTGCTTTCACAAACTCACACAACTGTACACACACACACACACACACACACACACACACACACACACACATGCTCACGGAGTGTAACTCTCTTTTCAATTACACGTGACAGCTGCTGTCCCCCTGATCCATGCAGTTACTGGGGCAATGGTGACAGGAATTATGGTGGAGCAGACAGGTGAGTCAGAGGGGAGCGAGGGGGGGGGGAGAGGGGGAGGAAGGAGGTGTGGGAGAAAGGTTTGAAAATGGAGAGGAGAAGGCCAAGGATGAGCTGAGGAGGTGTACAGTGGCGAGAAATCGTTTGAGAAATAGCACTCTAAATAAGATCTGCTGTAAATCTGGCATTTATTTAAATAAACAGAAGATTGGATAATGAGCATTAATGGCACGGATGCCAAAGGGACAAAACAAATCAAAGAAGAAAGTTTGAAGGTTGGAACAGAAGGCAAAATATCACACATGAACAATAACCAAGATAGTGTCATGCACTGTTGTAAATGTAACAAACCGAAGAGCCGGAAACAAGTACATTTAATTATTCATTCAACATTATCACGTTCATTTTGACAGCCCTACTATTATATAAGTACACGTTACTTCATGGACACTTCTACTTCCTCTGCTTCACCTTTAAAAACAGTTCCCTACACACTGACTGTTGCTTGTTGCCTTTACAATATGTTCTATTTGCTCCTTCCTGTGCCTGTTTGGACCAACTGACAATCTGTTTTTATACCTCCAAGCGTGTTTTGCCCCTTTGGATCATTTTGCCCTGTTAGTGCTACCTTTTCTTACTGTCCATTACCGATTGTGAAACTGACCACAGAGTCTCCTTTTTCCACCTTGGCTTGCTATGGAGTTTAGCCTTTGGGTTCAAGACCTGTCGACCACAGACCCAGCAGACTCCGGTTTGCTCTAAAGTGTTCTCTCCCCCGCCTGGCCAAGGCCGGATTATGCACCGGTCGTTTCTGTTTCCTTTTTTCATCAACCCAATCAAAGTGATTAATTGTGCATGTGTTTCCGTCACGTCTGTATCCAAGACCTGTTGCTCACAGACCCGGCAAACTCCGATTGGCTCTAGTGTGTTTTCTCTGCCGCGGCCGCCACTCAGTCATCATGAACAACAACTGGATCACGTAAACACAAACGCATTCCTCCCCATTTTTGCCTCACTCCACCGGCTGCATATACATTGTAGGATCCACTTTAAAATGATTGAATTGGTTTTTAAATCCCTCAGTGGTCTTGCTGTATCCGACCCCTCGGAGTTGCTAAGCACTCTCTCTGAGGTCAGCTGAACGGTTCCCTGTTGCCCTCTGGGAGGCGTCAAAGGTCGTCCAAAACGTGCAGATTCAGGGACAGTTGTTTCCCACGAGCAAATTGACCATTACAAAGGAAAGAAAACATCAGCCCTTTCTGTCTGCTGTCTTCTCATGTTTTATGTCTATTTGTTTCATTTTTATTTTACGCCTGTGTGAGCTATGCATTTTGTGTCTTTTATTTATTCTTCTGTATAGCACTTTGGTCAACTTTGACTGTTTGAAAGTGGTCTATCTATCTATAAAGTGTGATTGATTGTTTGATGACTGAACAATTTAAAGACGTCAGCACATCATTCATCATCAACTGCTATTAGTATATGTTTAGAGCTGTCCAGCAGCAGCTCCAGAACTCTCTGCCCAGACATTACAGTTTGTGTCTCCCACTTCCCCCGACTCTTTGGGTCCAGGTTTCAAGGTTGCAGCGACCGGCGTCCACCCTCTTCACCTGGGGATTGACTTGGATGTTTCTGTGATGTGTTTTGTATCCGATCCCATTGACCCATAATCACCTAACGTGCACCCCCTGTTTGAACAAAAGAAACAGCTAAGAAGTAATTCAATTCAATTCAATTTTATTTATAGTATCAATTCGTAACAAGAGTTATCTTGAGACACTTTACAGACAGAGTAGGTCTAGACCACACTCCAGATTTTCCAAGGACTCAACAGTTCTAGTAGTTTCCTCCAGAGCAAGCAACAGTGCGACAGTGGCGACGCAGAAACCTCGGACAGACTTTTATGAAATTGTAAGGAAAGGAAAGATGGCTCTGGCTTCCAAGACATCCGTCTACACAATACACTTCTAAGTTAGTCCACCCACCCCTTCACCTGCCTTCTTTGTTTCCCAACCGGAAGCAGCAACTCAGCGTCCTCCCTCCAGCTGTACACCATGTCATGGTCAAGATTCAAGACACTTTATTGTCATTGTATGAACACAACAAAATTGCATTGGTGGCAATCAGTGCAGCAGCAGTAAAGAAAAACAAGATTAAAAAACCGTGAGTGTGTTGTGTCCGTGCTGATGCTACTGGCTCTCCTCTGTAAGCGGCCAGCACACGCTTGTCATTTGTCTCGTTGATTGGTTGCCAAACATCAAGAAGGCGGGTCACATCTAATATAATCTTGTCAGAGGGGTAGCCTTACTACACTGTTATATATCTATTCTGGGAAAGGGGAAAAAAGCTCTGGCTGTGGTTCGTGTTTCTTTAAACCAATCACAACCATCACGGACAGCGCTTAGCCGGATAGCAGAGATAGTGAGGGTGGAGGAACATCTGGCGGGTGAGGGTTGCACCAGCTTTAACTCCTCAATATACATCCGTTAAAGCAGACATGTCAGTTTTATGGAGGAACTCTTTTGTTGAGACTGTGATGGAAAACAACTAATAACCCTGGACCGTGAAGTATTTCTGTCTGCGTTTATGTGTTTATTAACTGAAGCCAACGATGAGTTGTGAGCCTTCCGTGTACGGTGGGCGATGAGAGAATGCCAGGCCCTGCTCCCACCACACACTGGAGGGAGGCAACACGGGGGAGTCGAGTGAAATGCCACTGCGAGAGGAGTCAAGCTCAGTGAAGTGCAGACAGCTGCATAGATTAAAATGAGAGCTTTCGTGTGAGAAATGCAATGGAAAATCTGAAACGCTTGCGGTGTAGACCCAGGGCTGATGTTAATTAATTCACCTAGACAACAACAACAAATCATTTCTCCAGTACCTGTGCTGTGAAAATCCAAACTTTTTAGCCACACCACCCTGTTTTACACTTCTGCCAGGTAGCAATAGGCTGACGGGCACTGCACTGTTCAACCTTTGACCTGCCACTCAATATTGGCAACATTAAGATGTTGGGAATTATCAGCCCATTCTCATTCCTAACTCGTCAAATGCTGATGCTTGTTCAGTGGCTCTCAGCGTAAGCGTCGTTTGTGTCATGTTCTTATCCCGCGTGTACATTTTGCATCCCCACCCACAATCTTTTCCTAAACCTTATACTTACATGTTTAATTAACGCCAAATCGGTCCCGACCCAAAGCGTCACACAGGGACACAGAGTCCCCACAATAAAGTAGACTTTCTGCGTTAGTAACAAACACCAAAGGCATCTGACCAAGCGTCACTTTTTAAAATGCTGGGAGCGACAATCTGATGGCGTCATCCCTAGAGGGGAGTACTCCGGTTTCTTGTGCCACATCCCCTGCTTTCTTCCACTCACTACCATACTAGTTTCTGTGTTTGGTGTTTATTTAATGCGGCCACTGTTCTTCCAGACCCTGCCGTGTCTAACATGGTCATTAGTTGTTTGTGGCTTCGACCGACTACCTAACATTTGTCAACTCCTTCCCCAGCTGCTTTCCAATCACTCATTAGAGAAGACTTCACCGCTGTTAGTGTTGCTTTAGTGCTCTTGCCTTTGTTCCGGGTGTACTGGCGGTTGCTGCTTTGGCTAAGCCTCTGTGTTTGATTAGCTGCCTGGCTGCCTTGCACCTTTGGATCTGTTTACCACTTCTGACGTGCTGCCCAGTAAGCATTGTACATGTATGCCAGCTGAGAAAGCCTTCTCTTAACATTGT
The DNA here is from genome assembly GCF_013103735.1 of Etheostoma cragini. Lineage (NCBI taxonomy): Eukaryota > Metazoa > Chordata > Actinopteri > Perciformes > Percidae > Etheostoma > Etheostoma cragini. The sequence goes on from NC_048408.1 coordinate 5,490,181, forward strand.
TCATTCTGTCTTCAGATTTTTTTGTTTTGGGACCAATCCCTTCGAATAAAAGTGTGTGTGTGTGTGTGTTTTCTGTGTGTTACCACTTTTAATCATAGTACATGTTATTTATGGCCTCTTTTCTTAATACTCATGGAAACATTATATGAACAAATATAACAAAACAGACAAAAACCATCAAATTACACTGAGTATGCCAGTTGTAAGAGGAAGGTTTTGTCTACGGGATTTAATGTGGGGAGAAAGTTAGTGTCACAGATGACGGTTCCGTTAGGTGTGACAGATTGTGACGGAGGAGGTTTTATCCTTCATGTGGAATTTGAATGACAGACTGCTGTCAAGAACGACACCCAGACTCCAAACATGAGGGGAGGGAGAAACCATGGTATTATGGAGAAGTTGTTACAATTTGCCAGAGTGAGCTTGGTGCCAAAGAGAAGGAATTCATTTTTTGCAGTAAAGTTTTAGGAAATTTAATATCTTGGAGGCAGTCAGAGAGGGAAAATGGTGGAACGGCGGTTTTGGGCTTGGTGAAAAGCTGAAGCTGGGTGTGTTTTGCATAGCAAGGAAAATAAATACCATATTTCATGAAGATGTGACCGAGTGGAATGAGATAGATGATAAAAAGGAGAGGACCTAGAACTGAGCCTTGGGGAACACTGAAACTGGTTGCGGCCAGAGAGATATAATGCGAGATGTAAAGGCATTGCCTGTAATAACCCTGTACCAAGTAAAGCAAAGCTTCTCCAGTCAAACAATACCTGGATTGGAGCCTTTTTGTACCCTGATCTAGAAAAAAAGATAATTTGTTTGGTTTTGCTCGCAGCTAAGACGTGTGATTGGCCACTACCACATCAACAGCAACCCATACTGTGTGGTGTGGTGTGGTGTGGTTTGGTATGTGTGTGTGTGTGTGTGTGTGTGTGTGTGTGTGTGTGTGTGTGTGTGTGTGTGTGTGTGTGTGTGTGTGTGTGTGTGTGTGTGTGTGTGTGTGTGTGCCTGCGCTACAAGGCTCACACACAAGAGAGATGTATGATTCCTCAAAATCAATATCTGCAGAAACAAATACTAGTACTTTACAGATAGTTTCGGAATCCTTTAGGCAATCAAATGAAAAATGATGTAAGAGGTTGAGAGGGAATGAGATAGAAAGAAAAAATTTTATAGATTTTTATAGGTTTATAGAACAAAACATGTTTGTTTTTTGTTTTAATGGGGTTGTCTAACACTTATGTGTACAAAAGAAACAAGACGTTACTTACTTTTGTTTCCCTTTGTCAGAGAAGTAAGGGACCACAGGAGTCAACATCTGCGGGTTGAATCTGAGCTTGATACAGAAAACAGGGTTCAAAACAATAAGAGCTGGACAGAATAAGAGACAGAAACATGCCTTAACTGCATCTCTGTTGGGCTTCAAACTTAGTTCAGTCGTTGTTTGGCTGATGTTTCTAACACCACAGTGTGCACAGTGGGGATGGTTAGTGGTTGGCTGTTAGCTACTGTAATAGGAACTCACACAAACACACACATGCATGTGTGCACACATATACACACACAAAGATGAAGGGATGTCGGACATGAAGAGAGTCAACTTTTTGCTCCTTTGGAGAAAGTCTGTGCACTAGATGCTTCAGAGTGTGCTGCTCACTGTTTAACCCTCCACCCTTCGGGGAGGTATGTAGGTGGTTTTGGAAAGGGATGACAGGATCAAAAATAGGTGGACCACGGATACAAGAACACCTGCATACAGAGATAGACACACGTTCATGAACACACACATGCCCTGTGCACTAAGTGACTGCTTGAACTCACTCCACGGGCTGCCTGCAGGCCCACCAACACAGCCATCATTAGCAGGCTCTATTTTAAGGTTGATGCCATGAGAGATAAACTGTCTTAAAGTGATGGTAAAAGGGATGGTTTCCCGAGTTGTGTACGGGCCAAATGCATGTCCAGTTGAAATTGTGTGCATTGAAACAGAAATGAATAATTTGTGTTAATTAAATGTTAACTTAAAAAAAAGGAATATCTGCAGTTATAAATGTTATTCATTTCTTTCCCAGTCCTATCAGTAAATGTTAACGTCAGTAATGTAAACAGGTTTGGACATTAAAAATAAGTTTTTTTTTCCAAATTTAGGGATATGCCGGGATGCAGGGACATGTATTATTAATATTTATTATATATTTTTAGCGGCTTTCTTTGGCACATTTAGAATGTGCGTGTCAATCTGGGTGTTAACTGCAGTTTACGTGCAGTTTGTGGCTTACGGTCAGCTCTGTGCGCTTCTATAGTTTTTGGGCAGTGGTAGAGATGCATGCCCAAAAGAAAAGAAGGAGAAACACAGATACTTTCAAACATTATGAAAGACTTGGATATCAACAGTTCTTTGGAGATGCACACACATTGCAAAGCTGACCTTTTCAAGACACTGGGTGAAGTAATGAAAGAGGAAGGCTGTGTTTGCACGGTCCAACAAGCCCTCAACCAGTGACAGAAAATTGAGACATCTTATTTTGCAAGGCTGAATGTACAGTGGAACATTAGTAAAATATTTACTTTCATTAGCCATGTAAACATCTTAGTCGAAATATTGTCTTTTTAAATCACCCTGCAGTTTCTGAACTGGACAAGAGCAATGTGACTGTGTTTTTGTACACATTTAAATATGACAATATGGCAACTCAACCTCTCGTACCCCCTCCTCCAGCGCGGTGAATACATTGTTAATACATCAGGCAGAACTGTGTGGCTCGTGTTGTCTGGAAAAACCAGGAGGCTAGGCAAAAGCAGATGTTGTGTTTTCTTTTTTCCATTTTCCAAAGCCATGATCGTGCATTACAAAACTATTTTCAAGGAGATTCCTGATGCTGTGTGTATGGTTATAGTAGACGGATGAACAATGAAATTACTTCCACGAAGAAGAGATAAAAACAGCAACTTGAGACACAGAAGAAGACAGCCTAAAGCTGAATGCTGGAGGCTTGGCTCAGCAGGCGGAGAGCTGCATCTACACAACAGCTCATCTGTTCATGTTGGGGATGGATACACTGAATTCATATCTCATAGAATAATCACATTTCCCCACACACACTGGCCTATATGTCTTCCCCATCATTCAATATTAGCCAACACACACACACCACGCACACACAAACCTCCATCAGAGATAGTGTGTAGTAAGATTGTGTGACCTGGCCTTTTTATGAGCAGATGTTAATATTTGTCAATTACAATCATGTCTTTCAGGACTTAATAATTCACAAGGGCCCACACACACACAAACACAACAGATTTGGTCCAGGTGGAGCAGTAGCTGATGCTTCGGCAAGGAAAGGCTAAATTACCTCACCGTTGGCATGGCGATGGCTCGTTGGAGAAAATGGCCGCCGCTGCTCCCCAGCTGAGCCCCTCGCCTGCCAGGGATGTGAGCAATCTGGGCACATGAATGAATGAATATGATTAAACAGCCCAACAATAACAGAAAAATAGGAATGGGAGTGTTTACAGAAGAAGAAGATAGATAGATAGGCAGATGAGGAAGAGATGGAGCAGACGCCATGATGGATAAATGAGGCAAAGACTAGATGGCTTATCAGAAGCACCTGTGGCTCCAAGACCCATTGTGTAGATGACTTTGCTGAATATATTTGGTAAATGATTAAAATCAATATCTAATTTTGGCATGTAATCATGCAGATACACGCGGCCCTCATGCGGTGCGGTTACTGTGGTAACAGCAAGTTGGGTTTAACACTAGTATAAACACTACTTGAGCTGCTTTATCAGAAATGCTTAGTATGACAGAGGAAAAACTAGTTATATCTGTTAAGATAAAAAAATGATGTGTTCCCAGTTAAACTCTTTTATTGTGAAGGAGCAGCAGTAGAAAAAGTTAGGTGTAATTTAATTAAACTCTGATTCTGTCACAGTCAAGGCCACAAACAATGAAACAAATACATGAATATGGCTATTTTTGAAAAAAAAGCTCACATTTGGAAATAATTGGCAAACATATCTACACAGACGGACAGATGGAGGACTGTCTGAAACACGGGTGAATGACAGCAACAAGACAGAAATAATCTTTGTTTTCTCCTTCTTCTGCAGCCAAAAGGAGTCAGAACATGAAGCACTGGGCCACAGGTGGCATAAAGCTTCGGGGAAGGAAGTATTACAAATTGTTCCCATTGGACATTTCTCTCCATTCCACATGTTTTTGTGAGCGAGGAGTGGTTCATAGCTAATGCAGTTTATATTGAGCCCTGTTGTAATGCCGGCGCTGTGATAAACCAGCATGTTCACTGTGAGCAATCACGAGCGGATGTGTTCCACAACTGTGCTGTCAGTTAGTACAAGCGGGCAAACTTACCGTACGCATGGCACCCTGCTACATAAATACATATCTCAACTTTTTGCACTTCATCCAAGCTCTGAGCACAAACGTTACATGTGTGTGTATGTTTAAAGTCAGATTCTTTCTGCAAAGTTTCTTTTCTTGATTGGAAAGTGCTGTAAGCACAGTTGGTCCCACTACTCACTTATTACCCAACCTCTCGTCTGGATAAGTGGGGCCTTTCTTTTGGTCTACTTTTAGTTCTGACTCTGACACTCCTGAGTCCACCCAGGGAACCATTTAGGAGGCAAAAAGGCAAAGAAAGACAAAAAAACTTTTGCTTCTACCTCATCCAAGCCTCCACAGGGGCCGTGTCTCCATCTTTCCGTCATGTTCCTATTTCTCTGCCTATCAGCTCCCAAGATGGTTTCCAAAAGCAACCAGTGCAGGCTGTGTGATTTCTCTCTCCTACTTGGTTGTCTTGGAGATACCTTCTGACAAATCAACAAGAGCAACCTCATCTCTTATTTTCTCTCGCAGCTTAAATAGGTCCTCTGTGTCTCCAGTTTCTCTCCCCAATAACTCTGGATCCAACCTGGCTGGCTTTTTTGTTCTGCACTTCTAATTGGGCAGCGAGATCCCTGATCAGTTGATACAACACTTCACCATTTATTTCTAATGAGAAACACACTCTTTAGTGTTCAGCAGAAAGCAAAGGGTAAACCATTTAACGTTGAATTCCAAACAGAAAAAAAAAAAGTAAAAAATCTGGGAGCTGAGAGAAAAATGATCATGCCATAATTAGGGATGTCCCGATCCCGATCTCGAGATCGGATCGGCCCGATCTTTTCCTATTTTCCCGTGATCGGAGATCGGCTACATTACCTGACTAGTCGCGCCAATCTTTACGGCAACTGCCGCAAAGTACCCGCTAGTTACGGTTGACGGTAGTTGAGCAATACAAACCTCCGCGGCGGTGCAAAGCAAGCATGTCAGAAGTGTGGAAGTAAGTAAAGACTGTCCTAGAGCATTATGGTTATTATAACTAAGTATTCAGGTTTGGTTGTTTAGTTCTTTTCAGGACTACGTACGTATTTGTTCATGACTGAAGAATGGTCTTGTTGATTTTGATCATGTTTCAGTGATCATGCTAATTTTAAGTTGCAGTTCCAAAGTTTTAAATAAATTTGAGTGAATTCGGTTTACATTTTAAGTTGGATTGAGATGTTTCACATTAATTTACTGAATTATGACCAGTGATGTAGTGGAGGCTAAATGCACGAAACGCTGTTTATGCACCTCTCAAAATTCTGAAATGGCGTTTCCCCACCTCCAAAGTGTGTTTATCCACCTCTGAATAGCCTATCGTCCCAAAGCCATTCTAAATTAAGCTTGTGTTTTAGTTTCGTATTGTTCATTATTAGTTTCATAGGTTGATAAACCTAAGACGAAGTCAATCATATTGCGCTGCATTACTGTCAGTGTTGACCAATCTCTTGCGGTGTTTGGGGTATAGTGCCCCCAACTTCGCCTTTCAGGCAGCACTAGGATTGGGCAATGGTTTGGTGCCTTGAAGTCACGGTCGCAGCGCTGCCTTGAAGTCTACGTTGGGGGCTTAGAACATGAAGAATATCGCGGGTACGGTAAACGTTTCTATGGTAACAGCACATTGTACCAATCAGAAACGTCGCTGTTACGCTTAGGATCGTAGGTAATGTAGGTTTTCTACGTAAGATAGTGGATATTTGTTTTTCTTATAATGTTACAAGGTTGATATCATACAGACTTCTAGCTTCATCAGGAGCAGAAACTGGGTCAGTCTACTTCGGATGGTTTATACATTATGGTTGATAATCTAAACTCACGTGGAGAAAATCAATGGGGGTTTTATATAAACTGTAATCACCAACTATTTTGATAATTGATTAGTTGGTTTGAGTAATTTTTTTAAGACAACAGTAAAAAGGTTTTTGATTCCAGACTGTTAAATGTGAATCATTTACACATATTCTTGTTGTCTCTGTTTTGTCATTTAGTAAACTTTATAGATTTCAACCATATAATTCCTTCTTGAGTCTTTTTAACAAGAACATTGATCAATGTATGAATTGAAAACTGTTGCCTATAGCAATGTCATCAGGATCCACCGGTAGGCCGTGGCCCACCTTATCACAGAATTTATAGTTTACCCACCTCTTTTTTTACACCACTGATTGTGACTATTTGTCAATCTGTTTACACCATATTTAAGATGAGCAAGTGCATTTTATATTTGCTCAGTGGTCAGTGCACTTTATTTTTATTGACTTTATGGCAGCCTATGTTAAGCACTTATAAGCTAAAAGTGGATTTTGGATAGCACTTTCTTTTTTATAATACTGTACCAAGTCAGTGTTTTTATTTTTATTTTTGTCTAAATATTAAATTGAAGCTGATCTTTAATTCTGGGTAAGATGTTTCATTTCATTCGGATTTACATTAATAATAGTTATGCTGTTTGATAAAATATTAGTCTAATTAAAAGTTGTGTTACTTGCTCAAAATATATTTGAGTTTGATCAGTTTCAATGCTAAAGGCAAAATATCGGATCGGGACTCGAAATCGGATCGGATTTGAGGTTTAAAGATCGGATAAGGATCGGAGGCCTAAAATGCTGATCGGGACATCCCTAGCCATAATGCATTTTGACTAGTAGCAAGCAGATCGTTTTTTTCTTTCCAACTTGAGCACGAGCTCCCGGGATTTGAATCGTCCCATCCACCACCCTTATTTTGCACTGGGTGCATCTTGTCCTGCGTTCCCGACGTGCTGCAGAGACGGTGAGCAATAAACCATTCAAATCAATGCTAGATATTTGAAACATCACGGTGGGTCCCACAAGTGTACAGCTGTCTGCTCATCTAAGGAGACGCACCAGGTCTACTATCACCTGAGCCGCGGGGCGTTCGGACAGCCGGGTGGGAAATAAAACAGCAAGAGCATCCAGTGAATTTACCAAAAGACACCGCCAAATAGCGTAAATGTGTCCTTTACACCAAGGACAACGAGAGATTTATCTTGGAGGGTGAAAAACATAATACAACATCACAGTTCTTTGATTTAACAGGACAACACCACAAAAGAGTGGACTATTCAAGTACTTGAAGAGACAATAAAATCTGCGAGTCTAGTAGGCAGACGCTCTGATTCTGAGACGCTCCCCTTGTGGTGTGGCGCTTGGTGGAGGACGGAACAAAACCGGACGTGCTCAGTGTAAAATCAGTGTAAGAGGAGCGGAGAGGAGCTTGGGGCCGCTTCAAAGATGCGCTGCGCACCGACTGGTGGAACAAAAAGCATCGTCTTGATTGGCGGCTTTTGCTGAAGACTTAGACTTAGACTTGTCTTTAGTAATCCTTTTGGAAGGACTCCCGCAAGGAAATTGAAATTGCGTTTCAAAAAATCGGTTTTAGCAAGAATACAGTATAGAAGACATTGCAAAAATCCCAATAACCGTAATAATAATAATAATGACAATGAGAACCTTTGGCTGTAAAAAGACCTAAAAAGACATTAACCATAAATTGACAGTGTCAGTGTTGGGTTGCCGCAGGAGCAAGGCACACAAGTAGCCTGGTGGAATTGAACACTTACACAGATTTAGCCCAGATGGATGTTTGCACTTCTAATTGTGGGCCATAAAATAAAAAGCAAGTTGTGCAGCTAAGAATCCGAAACACTTCAGCAGTGATGAGATCTGAGTCATCTAAGAGAAATTTGGTTTTCTATTCTCTTACCTCGGTCTTGCATGACGATGAGATGCTCAGAGCCTTTTGTTTCAGATTTTACCCAAATGTTTTTGTTTTGATCCTGCATGTATGCTCCAGACCCCCCCCCCCCCCCCCCCCCCCCCCCCCCCCCCCCCCCCCCCCCCCCCCCCCCCCGCCCCCCATCCTGGCCCACCCACCATATGCAAATAAAAAATCTGTGGGGACAGTGTCTTCAAACAGAGCATTTCCCTCTACACTGCGGTGAAGCACAAATTGAAACATTGACTTAAAAAGCAATTCCTCAGTAATAGGTCTTTACAAGGACAATTACAAAGAGAAAATGTCAAACTCGACTTGCGACCCTTCCAGAAAGCAATGTTACACCGCACGACACTTAAATAATGACTGTTATTGAATGACGGTTATTTGGGATGATCAACACCCTGACACCTTTGCCATTCTCAGGAACGAGGTGCAATGCAGAAACAATAAACACGTATTATGGAACAAATGTCGCTCATTAATAGTATAATTAACGGTGTTTTATAGAAAAACAATCTTAAGAATGATACTATCTAATAATAGCTTCCATGTGTTCAAAGGTAGGCAGACTGGACAGCTCCCAGTGCTGAAATGATGTGGATATATGATGATTAATAAAAACCACTATGTTAAATTGAACCATAACCTAATTGAAACATTTTAACTCAATTTAAGTCCTGTAATTACATTCATTTTAAAGAGCAAACACTTTATTTCAAAAGTGAGAGAAGCTTAGCACAGCCCAGGCAAGAAGAATTCAAACACCAACCAGCTTCATGGATCTCTTTTTTTATTGTATTCGGTACTTAATTGCAAAATTAATCCCCACAAATGAAAGAATTCAATATGTTTGTCCTTGTCTCTTCTGCGATGAGAGATGGGCTTTATTAACTTTCACTTTAAGCTAAATGGAACATTTGTGCACTCTGTGGTGACCTCGAAAATGCCGACAATGGAGTTAAAAAAGCAGTGTCAAAAACATGTCATTTCAGATTGTGGTTGTTTGGTGGAAAAGCAGTGAGACACCAAAGACACAAGTAAACATTGGCATTGGCTCTTTTTGTATTTTGTGCATTTTTATGTACTTATGATCTGCTTCCTCAGAGCCATCACTGTCCTTTTTAGGGACATTTCTTCTTCAGGCTCTAGCAACAGGAGGGGCCATTTCAAAGAAGAAGGCTTCTCAAGATGAGACAATGTGATGGGGCGCGGCTTTGACCCACTGAGACATCTGAGATGACACAGTTTACAAGACACCCTGCTGCGTCGAGGCAGAAAAGTACATACAGTATTGTGAAAAGTTGTGGGATTCTTTCTTTATTTCTTTTCCTCACTTGTCACCCTTATCTCTATTTTAACACCCCTCTACCTCGCTCCCTTTTTTCATCTTCTGCCCAGCTCTTTGTGTCTCTAACTCTTACTTGGTATCTTTCACCTCAAATGGTGCAGAGACAGACTCACAGTTCCCTTCATCGACTCAGCTCTCCAACAGAAAAGACAGTTATGTGCCCTCACAGCACACCGTTATGGAAGCACGCTTGCGTGTGTCACGCACACACATACACACTCATAAACAAGCACACATGCATGAACACAGTTTGAAACACAGAAATGTGCTCTGCTGTGTGAAAAGCATAAATGACCAGTAGTGAGCTACACAGTAACTTATGTCACACACATGCATGGATTCACCACACACACACACACACACATGCACACACAGATTAGTCATATATATGGGCTACCAAATGGACTACCAAGTGCTGCTTCACCTCCCATAAAGCTGCCAGAAACCCTCTAGGCCTCTGACAGTTGACTGATAGGTGTTATAACAAGGCAGGTGTGCATTCGTCCGTGCGTGCTTGCGTGCGTGCGTGCGTGTGCATGCACTGAGGTGTACAAACAGCTCATACTGACAGTGGTGGATATAAAGAAATAGAAATGTCCTGTACTGCACTTATCTTGACCAAAATGACCAAAACAGGAACGATAGGTGGTGGTCACGGACATGTGTCATGAAGACTGCTTTGGCTGTTACTTACTCCTGACTCTAATTAAGATGTCTCTTCAGACCAAATCCCTCTCAGAGGGAAATGACTTTGTGTCTGTGTCTGTTTCTGTCTCTGTGGATAAAACGTTGCTTTTTCTACACTAAATTAATATTTGCTCAGTCCACATATACTAAGATGTTGAAACTGGGCATCAGGAGTTCACACCCATTCAGTCACAAGAGCATACTGAGGCCTGGCAGTATGTCTTAGCGTTCCAAATCCCAAAGATGGTAATTTGGGAGCCAATGGCTATCGCTATTCTTTCTGGAGAGATTATGGCTCGATGCAAAAAAAGTCCAATGTTAGAAATACAATGTAATTTACGGCCAATGAGCCACTATTGATGAAAATATGAATGCATGTACATCCTTAATGCAAGGTGTGTCAAACTATAAAATATAAATGAAAGTAAATTCATCCGTTTATTTTAATCATGGCTTATTACACAATGGATTCAGTTGGAGCGAGGTGGAGGAAGTACAACTAGGATGTAGCTGACAACGGTCAACAATGTTACAGGAATAAAGCTGCCTCCAGCGTGACCTGTCCGTAGGTGAAGTCCTACGCCACCATCTGCCAGAACGGTGGTACTTATGCCTAATGTAACAGCATACAAAGGGCATGTGTCTGTGAAATTATTTTGTAATATTGACGACAAAAAGAAACTGAGATATGTACTGTCGTTTTACATGCTTTTAAAGAATCCAAAAGGCCCATTTAGACATCCACTTTTAACTTCATTAGCCCACCAGGAATGGAACAAATGCTCCCTCAAATTCGTATTCTCTCTCCGTTGCAGACATTTTAAATAGGTACACTTGTTCTTACTGCCACCCACTCTCTCTTTGTTACTGCCTCTCACACACACACACACACACTCAAACGTAGATAGGCACACACTTTCGACGGCCCACAGCGGTTGCAGTGCTCCCCCGGTGTGGACAGCTCCATCCATTGTGTGTGAATAATGTCCAAGGTCAGTGTGTACTCAGAGGGGTGATCATAAAAACCATACTGCTGCTAACCACAGGCCCAACCACTGAATTAGACGGATGCTGGGCCAGACAGGAGAAAAGAAAAAGCAGCAAAAGGAGGCGGTCGGTGGCGGGCGGTGAGAGAAAGAGGCGGTAAGGGCAGAGGAGATGGTAGTGGTGGAGGGAGGGGAAGTAAAAAATGAACACAGGGGAACAGGTGAGAAGGGGTGCAGAGGGAAGAGGGAGAAAAAGAGAGAGTGGTTGAGACAGAGTGAGGTATGAAGAAGTGAATTCCACAGCTGTTGCTCAATCAGATCAGAGAGCGAGGGAGAGTAGAGCTTCACACTTCCTTTGTCACTCCTAATTTGACTCTTGGCTGGCAATTGTGTGTGTCAGTTTCTGTCACATCTGGGGACAAACTCTGGACTTCACACCAGTCAACTGGGGGTGGCTTGTCAAACCAGGGACGCGTTCTGTGTCCCAAATTTGATTTCACTGCACTTTCACTCAGTACAATTTAAGACAGTTTCTTATTTAATTGGGGTTACAGTTAAGGTCAGGCTAAGCCCTGTGGGGATGAATGGAAGTCAGAGCAATGTTTGCTAAACTATGTGTGTGTGTGTGTGTGTGTGTGTGTGTGTGTGTGTGTGTGTGTGTGTGTGTGTGTGTGTGTGTGTGTGTGTGTGTATGTGTGGTGGACACTAATGAAAATTCATCCGAAAACACTGCTAACCTTAACCCTCATGTCAAACTGAGTTCCGTCCACATTAGCCTTTTTATTTCACCTTTTTAAAAGTAAAACACTAAAACAACATTAAAGCTGTTAAATCTCTTCCTGTTGCTCTTCTTTCCTTTAGGGTACAACTACATATTGCATCACAGCCATCAACTAATAAAGAATGGTGGTCAAATGGACCGGTCAATCCAATTGCTCAAGGCAGGTTAAAGCTCTGATTTTTAGCTAGCTTTGTTTCTGTTGCCAGGCAACTGCGTGAGTGTACAACAGGCTAGACTTGCGTTTCCGTACCTATCTCCACAGCTATCCCACGTGCAAGTTGGTGTATTTGGTCGTGTTGTGTGTATTTGCAGCGCGTTTGCTGAATGCTGCGCAAGGGTCAAATTACTGAAGATGTTTTCTTGATATTTCTTGTTTTTTGTCTATTTGCGGGTGCTTTCTTAAGTTGCAGGGCGTTTGCCCGTGTTGGCCCCCGTACCATCTCTAAACTCTGCAGTTTGTCCCATCTCTAAAGAGCTTTACAGTGGCTTTCGGCTCATTTCTGCCAACAACTTGACCGAACCTTACTGATCTAATAGCATCGTTTTTGGCTGCAACACCAAACGGGTGACAGTTAGCAACTATCTGGAGCGGTAAGCAACAGGAGCTGTTTGACCATCTGTGTTGTGGTCTGCTGCTTTCCCCCCATCCCGTGTGTGTTGTTGCTCCCTTTCCTCTGTGTGTCTGTCTCGTCTGTCTTTGTATGAGGGGGCGTGTCCAGAGGAACTAGGTCAAGAGGCGTGGCCACTCATCCGTCACCTGCACAGCTGATTCCCATCTCATCATTCACCTCTACAGCCTTTATATCATACACCTTCGTGGGAACTAGGCTCTGTAGTTTGATATTTCTGTCTTTCTTTTTGGATTCTTAATTGAACCTTGGTCTCCTTGCAGATTCCAATGTTCCTGATTGTTCCTGTTTATCGCTGAGCTGCTGTTCAGTCCCACTCCGACCTGCCCTCTGCTTCGCCCGGATTTCACAGTGAATCAACCGTTGCTGCAGTCGTCGCCCTCGCTGGATATACCGTACATCTACGAACATTAAAACAACCTGAACTGAGTTCTGACTCCTGTGTTGTATCTCTGAGTTCTCGGTACCTCTAAGATCATAACAATCTGCCAAAAAAATAAAGGTTTAAGGAATGTTGTTGTTGAACAAGACTTACCTCGTACATGAGTCTGTCACAAGGTGTGCAGCTGCACCTCCAATGTACATATTACACTCAGGCCCTTTTTTACAAACTGCAGGTTACCAACTTTGTGTTTGCCTTTACAAACGATTCCATACTGAGTAAATTGTTTTGAAGGGTTGCATACTGTCTTGTTTATGAGCCCACACGGCAGCAGCATAATTCATTGGTAAACCATGTTTTGTGCATGATATTTGCATGAAAAAGGGAACTGGGTGAAGATAATCAGAAATCAATAGAGATTTTTGAGAAACGTTATGCCACCCTTAGGTTGTCATATAGCCTGAACTACATGCAATCACCAACAGCTGTATTACGTGATGTGATTATGCTACATCAGCATTCAAAATGACAGTTAAAGTTGAAGGTGGGAAAATATGATTTATTTCAGTGGTGTAGACTCCATATCAAGCTGTTTAATTCTCATTATTTGACTCTGTGAAGAGTAGATCAAGACGGCCCTAGTGTCTCTAACCTCCCCCTGTCTTCCTCTGTCTCTAAAGAATTGATTAGGTCATATCTATCATTTAGCACCCATGAGGCAACTCACTGTCCCCACTGGAAAGGGAACTGTTCCTGTCTGCTGGGCCAGACTGACTAAGAACGAAGGAAATGCATATCCCAGGAAAGTTGAACAGATTTGGCACCACCATGATGAAAGACCTTTACCCGTGACCTGGAGTAAACCTGACCATTCAGAGGTGGGACTTGATCTTGAGAAAACATCTGGAGAAAGGGAAAGATTTATTTTAAGGAACCACCCTCAACTTCTTTGGGAGTCATTTGGGCCGTGGTGATGATTTCAGGACTGATTTCATGTGAGTCCATCAGGGAGAGCATGGATCCAGTCCACTGTCAGCTGCAGTGGTGTTTGGGGTTTTATTGTCTTTGTCTCATCTTTCTTAATTCTTAATTAAACTCCAGCCTCTCTCCTTCCTCATCAAATCAAAGAACAAGTTCTAACATGAGCCTAAACATTTATTCCTGTCCGAGCTGATGTACCGTCACCTGTTGGGACACTGTTGTTGTCCGCACCGTCTCTGGTTCTGGTTCTGACCACGGGAGCATAGACGGCACAGCACCTCGCTTCAACTTAGTGTGATAAATCCTGAAAATAATGTCCAACTGTCTCTGCAGTCACCTCAACCACTGAATACGGCAACAGGAATTAACGCTTGCGGCTTCTTTTTCCTGTGAAGAAATGTTCCACCGAGTTAGTGAATTCTTAAAAAAACACCACTTAATGTTGTGGTAAAATGTTTTGTAACTCACGTTACTGAGATTGTAACAATTATAATATTACCGACATTGAATTAGTAATGCCTTATATCACTGCGTTACAGCAAAAAGGAATACATTACTGCGGAATTACATTGCGTTACTTTTGATATGCGTTACTCCCAACACTGGTAAAGAAAGTGGACTGCAGAGTGTTTCTGAAACGCTGTGATTCGGTAAAACAGCCTCTTAGTGTGGATAGAAGGATTCTTTCCTAAATGTACCTGCGTCAGTTTGGACGAGGCCTTGAAAAGGAAGTGTGCATGTGTGTGTGCGCATGTGAATCTCATCCCATAATGTTTAACTTACTTCAAAATAGGGAGTAACATTTTGCATGTGCATCTATTTTGCATGTAGTTGGTGCATAGTGTTTACTCTTTGGTTGGATTCTGAAATTGCAGTTTAATGTCACTTTGGTTTGTCTACACTAAAAGTGAGAGTGATAGAGTGTGTGTGTGTGTGTTTTCGTGTGCGTGTGTGATGTGTGTGCATGTGTGTGCTCCACTTCCCTTTGGTTCCCCATGCACCTAGGTAATTAGTGTGTTCTTGGTAATGTAGTCTAATGGCTTCACAGGAACACTCTGAAATGCTGATGAACATCTGTTTGGCACAAAACTCTGCTCACACTCTTTGTCTCTGCCTCTCTCTCTTTCTCCCATTCCCTGACAGAAACGTACACTTCACGCTGCCTGCCGTCCAATCAACAGTGTGTGTGAGCGTGTGTGTTTGAGTCTAAGTAAAGCATGTAAATGTTACGAAGCTGAGAGAATGAGTCCAGCCGGAAAAAGGGCAAACACCTGCATACCATTCTGCTTCACATAGTGGCTTTAATTAGCATGTTGTACAGTTCTGTGGCTCAAACACACACAATTCTTCCAGTTTTTCATCTCTGCAGTGAAGATGAAGACAGCCAGTCAGAGTAGAAACAAACACACACATACACTCACACACAAACACACACACACCAAACCGACCAGCTGAATTCATAACAGGTCAATGACAACATGGAGTACCATTTACATGACAGCAGGTGGCTTGTGAATGTGTGTGTGTGTTTCTGTGTGTGTGTGTTGATCCTTGTTAGAGCTGTACAGTTTGCTACCCCTACCAAGGTCAGAGAATGTTTCAGTGCACCCTGGGAGAAGGAGCGACCTGTGTTTGTGCGCGTGTGTGTGTGTGTGTGTGTGTGTGTGCGCACCCTCCCCAGCTGGCAGAGACCCAGCCTGCTGTCAGTGTTGCCCCTTCTCCTGGGGAAAGATCTTCTGACTGGCTAAAAACTAAGAAGTGAATCTGACTCCTCATTCTCTCTCTCTCTCTCTCTCTCTCTGTCTCCCTCTCTCTTTCTCTGTCTCTTTCTCTCTCTCTCTCTCTCTCTCTCTCTCTCTTGTCTCTCCTCCTCCTCTCTGTCTTGTCTCCATCACTCTCCCTTCTTGTCCTCCTGTCATTCTCTCAAATGTCAGAGGGAAAACGAGTGAAAAGTGTGTGTCTGTGTGTGTGTGTGTGTGTGTGTGTGTGTGTGTGTGTGTGCACCTAAGCAGTGGTTGAATGTAACTAAGTACATTTACTCAAGTACTGTACTGTACTTTTTCTTCTTCTTTTATTGCTACTTTCTACTTCTATCTTTCTACATCTAAGAGGGATATTTTTTTTAACTTTTACTACATTCATCTGAAAGCTTTAGTTACTAAATACTTTACATATGGTCTAGTGTATAAAACATGCAGTAACGGATCTGAATACTTCTTCCAACTCTGTATGTAAGTATGTTTGCATTTCCGTGCCATCAGCCATCGTCATCCATCCAACAGTTTGCACGCTGCATGTGACGTGAGGCGCTTTGTCAATGGTGCCAATGCATACGTTTTACTATGACACTGCAAGACATTCATTCATTTTCCTTTCTCACTCTTGGACTACAGGGTGGACAGATCAATGGACGATGGGATGGAGTGATGAAGGGGAAGAGAGATGCCAAGAGATGGAACCATGTGACGGCGGCGGCGCAAACAAGCTGCCTAATTGGGCACAGGAGGCCTCACAAGTTTGGTAGCAGAACACCTCAAAAACACTTTTCTGAGATAAACACGTCCAGGAGAGGCACATTACAGGGGTTCGGATAATTACATGCAATTGTGAACACTTACACACACACAAACACAGACACACACTCACACACATTACACCTATTTACAAACGCAAAGCAGAGATTTGATGGAGGCATACATTTGAATATAATGAATTCCGTGAGAAAGACACACAACAGCACACACAGGCCTTTTAACAAAGTGTAAAGACAGTACAATGCAGGGAGATGGAGGGTTTGTGTCTTCCAATGACACATGCACACACACACATAGGGACACACACAGGCTTAATATAATAGGAGTCCCTCAGATCTCAAAGCAGTTGCATTATTTAATAGCAGGACTAGGATAGCCTCCAGAGTGTGTGTGTGTGTGTGTGTGTGTGTGTGTGTGTGTGTGTGTGTGTGTGTGTGTGTGTGTGTGTGTGTGTGTGTGTGTGTGTGTGTTCGTGTCTGGCTCTACTTTTACAGCTATAAATACACCTGCATCAAAGACTCTCCCTGTTCTCTCTCTGTTCTCCTCTGTCTCTCTTCTTCATCTCTCTCCATCTGCAATGGAACTTGTTGCGCTTCACAGTGATTCATCTACCATTTGAAATATATACCCCACTTCCATCTTAATGGCACCTGGCATGAAAGCAAAACTCAGTATTACAGGATATTACAGGAAGGGAGAAGCCTGGTGTCACTGCCTGCTGTTTTTTTCTTATTCAAAAACAATTTATTCAAAGTGAATAGTATGGCATCCACACACAAGGAGATGTATGACTACACCTCGGTCTCCTGTAAAATGGGTTGTTATCTTGGCATCGCATACAATCAAGTGGCTTTAAGAGGCAATAACATATATGTCATGTTCCTGTCGCACCTACAGTGTGTAACATCACTGCCTTAGTTGCACTCATAATGCCCAGTCTGTGTGTATGTGGACAGTAGATCCTGATAGGCTTACACTATCTGTTCTGCTGTTGTGACAAACCCATCTGAACGAGCTGCACTCCACTTGACTCTACCGTGAACTCACCTGTTCTGTCAAGCCATGAAGTTGAACGTAATTATGTTCATCAAAAGGCTGCGAAAAACAGAAAAACTGATTTGTGTGAACACTGAAGGTGTTTGTGAAACACTCAGCTTGAAACTGGAGATGGTTTCCTCTTCCAGAGAACCGCAGAGGAGGGTCCGGCAGCTGACAGTAGATTGTCAGCGCTTTGTCTGCTCCAAAAACTGAAGAAACGCTGTGTGCGCACAGCAGGTACAGCCAATTAAACCACACGTTCCGCTGCATAGAATAGAAATTACCAAAGAAAAGACAACACCATGAAACAAAATACAATGACATTTCATAATGCCAGAGCATGTGTCATATCATTTCATAATATAACCATTTAATAACTCAAGGTCTTAATGGCTTTTTTTATTAAATAAAATGGTGAAATATCACTGAAATACATTCACAAACTGCAGGACAGTTGGCTTGGCACCTGATCATCTGTAATTTTCCAAACCTTACTAATAGTTGTATGATATACAACATGTTATTTTTAATATTATCTTGACTGAAATATAGCCTCGTATTTATCTTAAGTTTCCTTTTTAGAAAGTTGTCTACATCCATCGAGAACTTTCTTCATTCTCTACGGTTAATAGTAGATGTGTCTTAGTTATCCACAATCAGAAGAGAAATGGGAGTGAATGACAGTCAATGAACGAGAGAGAGACAGAGCGAGGGAGAGAGGAAGAGAGAGAGAGAAAATCGTTGATAAGTTCAAAAAAACTTCATCCTGGCACCTGGCCTCTGTAGAATACCGATTAGTAAATATTTCTCAGAGTACGTGAAAAATGTCAAACTGACAGAGAGAGAGAATGTCCAGTGGACTGAATCGATACACTATACACTTAAAAGCTATGAGGCAACATTAGATCAGCATTAGAGTCCAAGCTGCAATTACAGATCAAGGATTCAAATGGGACTTTGGCAATCTCACTAATAAGGCTTTTTGAAATTACCCAATCTTACATGTGAAAGAAAAGAAAAAAATGCTTTCACTCTCCTGTAGGCCATGGATGGCATTTTCTGTTCAATTCATCTTCAGTTTAGTTCAGTAAAACTTCATCACACGGGAGGCAATTAAAATGATGGCAGGCAGTGTACTTTACACGGACCGAGTGGGACTGTACACACTATCAACTTGTCACTGGACAGTGAAAATGTTCCTGGTGACTATAAGGAACTGTACGAATGTGCTGCCATTGATGAGAGTGCCGCTGGCGAAATGTGAAATAAAAAAAATGGAGAAAATGGACACAGAGACTGGCCATCAAAACACAAGCGTGCACTTCATTCTCCCTTCCATGACACAAATGGAATTGTTTTAATTTGGAGAAACTATTCCACCACAATGGAGGGGAGGCTTCTATCTGCTATCCATGGTCTTCCAGTCCTTATAACATTGTTTTGAGTGTTAAAGCAACACTAAAGAACTTTTCCCACTTCGGTCCCCATACAGGTTGGAAGTGGAATTATCCGTTGCATTACATTATGCAAAAAAAATGGATCTGTAGTTTGAATGAGACAATACAATCGAAGTGGGAAAAGTGCTTTTGTGTTGCTTTCAGGGGGGATTAAGGAGGAAACATGTAGGCTACTCATGCAAAGCCACAGCACAGAATTGTTTCACTTATAGGTTTTTCTATGTTGTAAACTAAAGATTGTGATGAAAATCTTTATTTATACCCTTATTCAATCCTTATACATTATTTTGTTGAATTGCATGAATGAGTACAAAAGACACAGAATGGCCCCTGTATTAGAACTAAAACTATTTTTGTCTAGTAGATATAGCTTTACATGCTTTGATGTAAAAAAAACAAATAAACTGTGTTTCTCATACTGCCCAATGCTGACCTCTGCCTCAAATGCTCTCTCTGAGCTGTTGGCTCACCTTTTAGAAAAGCCCATTCTGGTCTGATTGGTCAGCTAGACCACTCTGTTGTGATTGGTCAACCAAATTCAATATCAAGATGCTGATTAGACAGCATCATTATTGCACAGGTGTGCCTTAGGCTGGCCACAATGAAAGGCAGTTCTAAAATGTGTAGTTTTATCAAATAGCACAATGCCACACAGATGTCAAGTTTTGATGGAGTGTGCAATTGGCATGCTGACTGCAGGAATGTCCACCAGAGCTGTTTCCCGTGAATTGAATGTTCATTTCTCTACCATAAGCTGTCTCCAGCATCTTCACCTCCGAGATCATCTGAGACCAGCCACCCGGACAGCTGCTGCAACAATCTGTTTGCATAACCTCAGAATGTCTGCACAAACTGTCAGAAACCGTCTCAGGGAAGCTCATCTGCATGCTCATTATCCTCTTCGGGGTCTCAACCTGTCTGCAGTTAGTCTTCGTCGACTTCAGTGGCCAAATGCTCACATTCAGTGGCGTCTGGCACTTTGGAGAGGCGTTCTCTTCACAGATGAATGCCAGTTTACACTGTAAAGGGCAGATGGCGTTGTGTGGCTGAGCGGTTTGCGGATGTCCACGTTGTGGATTGAGTGGCCCGTGGTGGCAGGGGGTTATGGTATGTCACCCATTGAGCATGTTTGGGATGCTCTGGATCGACGTGTACAACAGCGTGGTCCAGGTCCTGCCAATATCCAGCAACTTTGGACAGCCATTGAAGAGTGGACCAACATTCCACAGGCCACAATCAACAAGAGGAGAATGAGGAGATGTGTTGCACAGATACTAACTGGTTTTCAGACCCCCCTCCCCCCCCCCCAAGACCCCCTCAATACAGTTAAACTGTACATTTGTTTCAGCTGCGTGGCGTGTCCGTTTTTAGTTTGGCTCCCATGTCAGCAGGTTAGAGCTCACACACTGCCTGCGTGACACGGACATCTCGAGCTTGGAAGCCTTTCAAGTCCAAGTCTCTAGGTTTTGACATCAATGCAGATATATATAGATATACATATACAGATATACAGTATATATAGCATCTGTCATGCAGAACAACATTTTCTGTAAACTATTTTGCCGTGGATACTGCCAGTGTTGTCATGCTTTAACCAGATCAGCAGCCTTTGTATATATGTTTAACAACTGTCCCCAAATGTTGAACGAGGGTGATCCAACACCTCCCTGTGCGTCACCTAGCAGCAGCAGCGCCGCGTCAGAGACATTTCTGGTGTGAAGGACATAGAAAAATCCCCGCAGCTGTCAAGCAACAGAAACGCTACACTCATGTGTTATATTTCGTATAGGCTTCGCCCTCTAAGGGCTACGCTATTGGGTTTATCCCTTCGCGCATGCGCAGTCGTGAA
>NC_048408.1:5511077-5511955 GCF_013103735.1 Etheostoma cragini
GATAAACCCAATAGCGTAGCCCTTAGAGGGCTACGCCTATACTCATATAATCTGACGTTACCTACGTAACGAACGATGTAGCTAGTGTGTAGCTAGCCTAAGGCAATAATCATGCTGTCTAATCAGCATCTTGATATGACACACCTGAGAGGTGGATGGATTTTCTCTGCAACGGAGAAGTGCTCACTAACACAGATTTAGACAGATTTGTGAACATTATTTGAGAGAAACAAGCAATTTGTGTACATAGAAAAAGTCGTACATCTTTGAGTTCAGCTCACGAAAATGGGGTCAAAAACAAAAGTGTTACATTTATAACTATGTTGAGTATAATATGTCTATTTCATTTATAAAATAACTTTAAAATTTGCAATGTGGTTGTACATCTGTAGCCAACATTAACTTACATCCTCCCTTTCATTTAGCGCCCACTTTATTTATTTTTCAGTCCATGTTTGTTTTGGACTACTATTTACCTTTTGTTGTTTAAAGCATCCTATGGTTTCATGAAATGTGCTATATATTCATTCAGTCATCTGTATGACATCCCCGTAATGATAACTCAGTAATCCACAGTGGCTAATACAGCACGTAAAGTAAAGATCTTCCCGAAAGCAGGTGTGATAAAAACACTACCGCATTGGTCCAAAGCGGCCTCTGGAATCAACACTAACTGAAAGTGACAAATAGCCACTTTAAAGTCCAACCACATGATAAAAGCTTGTTATCGTAGTTACCTGGTAGCATGGGCATGTCATGGTGTGAGCGAGCTATACTTTTATGTCTGCTTGGTTCCATTCTTGCCTGCCAGTGATTAGCCCGCCTGTCATTCATCCGGCTCGCTGTCACCTGCAGTTGACCTCTGTGTGTTCCTGCCA
>NC_048408.1:5511965-5520650 GCF_013103735.1 Etheostoma cragini
CCACACACCGGCTCTGCCGTCATCAATCACCATCTTATGGCACCAGTACACTTCACCACAAATGTTTGCCGCATGATCAAACTGCTTCTGACTCCCCTTCGCCAGCACACATGACCACTTCACAGAGTGACTAGCCAGGTGTGTGGATGTGAGAAAGGGAGCCAAGCAGGGAGCAGCTAGATTTCTTTTTTTCATTCCTTACACAAATATTTCTATTACTTTACGTGGCAATGAGTGGCTTCCAGAAAACACGGTCAGAAAGTGTGCGTTGTTAAACCCAAATTATCAAATTATTACCACGGTGGGGTTTGTTAAGATGGTGGCGCTACTAAAATAAAAAAAACTGGTGTAAAAAAATAAATAACACCAGAGGGACGTAAAAATGTAAACAGACTACAGCATGCATGAAGGGACTGGTATATTATGAAGTATATTCAACTTTTGCCGAAATCCTGTCAGAGAGGAGAGGTCGGCAGAGGTGGTGATCAGGACCAGGTGTGCAGATTGCAGACAACAGCAGTGTGTAGTAGGAGAATCAGCTGGGATGCGTTCAGGAGACTCAGGACAACCAGATATTGGATTAGAGCAACACAAAACACCGGCAACACAAAGTCATGATACCGGAGTCATGACACACACAAGCACACACACATGCATACACACGCACAGTCAAAACTAAGAATATTCTTGCTGAAAATGGGGGGGGGGGGGCAGAAGTCAGGGAATCCACCAGATAACAGAAGCAGGTGAGTGGAAGGAAAAGGAAACAAACACACAGGACACAACAGTTGAGAACAGGCAGTTCAATTGGGGAGCACAAATGTACTGCACAATCTTCCACTCTAGTGGCGAGGGGGGGGGGGATGATTAAGGAGAGAGGACAGGGAAGAAGTGTTCTTCTTTTTTCTCTCTCTCTTTTGCTCAGAGAGTGCAGGCGAGGGCAGAGACGGTGGGGGGGGTTGGATGTTCCACATAAATCTAATTTATTTTGCTGTCTCTGCCACTAATTTGCTAAAGGAAGGAATCTTGTCAAAAGGGTGAGACTTGAAGGTCTTGCTCTGACACAAGTAGTTTATGGTATTCACTTTTGGAATCCAGCTATAAAAGAACTAAGTGGGCCAAGTGCAAGTCTGAGCAAATTGAGATGGTCAGGTCAGGTGACAATACCTTGCATGTTTGTGTCTTTATCTCCATTTTAGAATGTATTATCTTTTGATCAAATGTTGATGCAGATGACTTATAGTTGCTAGATTAATTTTTGAATAATGATGAGTGTGTTTGTTGCTCATTCATCTACAGGCTTTCCTTCTCTCAGGCAGAGATTATTCTCCAGTTCATGAAATAAGACTCTTCTGATAGTTTTCTCATTGTTTTCCCATCTCACCCTCCCCGTTATCGTTGTCTTCCTAAAGGGTTGGTTGGGTTTTATATGTTTAAAGGCTAATTTGCCATTGCAGCTGTCTTGAGTGAGCAGACAAATGTGGAGGGGGAAAAAGAAAACATCAGCATCAAACGCAAAAGTCAGGAAAGCTTTGACCTTCTTGTCTCATTTCTCATGTCTCTTGCTTTCTCTCGCTTCTGACTTTGACTCCCCAAAACTCAGTAATTACAGCTTGCTTGTTATAGTGTATATAACCAGTGCTCCATGTTCTCTCCTGATTTTTCCCCACTAAAGACCCATAGTCAGTCTCACTCTCATCGCGTCAAAAAGTGATGCTTGGTCAGGTGCTTTTGGCATTTGTTATGAATGCAAAAAGTCTCCTTTAGCGTCATATTTAGACATCTGTTTAACATGCAGCATGAGAATGGGACATTACCCCGGTGTCCTGGGTGAAAGGCCTGTGTTGTTCAACCCATCCACCACCCCAACCTACCTTCTTTTTGGTCTTTCACACTACTCGCTACTGAGGAGGGTCTTGCTAGTCCACACAGCGATCTGGGATGGAAGAAAAAAGTGCTCTGGTTTAATGGTATTTCTTAAAACCAATCACTATTGTCTTGGGCGGTGCTAAGTATCGGACAGAGCCATGGGGCCTCAGCAAAATATTCTTGTTTCATTGGAACACTTGTACGTTCAAAAGTTGTTTTAGTCGTGCATCAGAAAACTCCAACTGGAAATATAGTCTAGCTAGCTGTCCGGATTTACACTGAAGAGGTCAACCAACCACAACGTTCCACTTCCAGGACTGCTCTGGTTCTGCCTAAAATTCCGCCGGATGTCCTTATTTTGGCCGGACGTCCGGATACGGTTTACCTGTCCTTATAGGATTGTAAAGAAGAGTAAAAATTATTGTTTTAATTGATGAGTCTTGGATATTTCTTTTTAGCTTCTTTTCAATTCCAAATCCTTTGGTTTTTAATCAAAACAACTTGTATTGTCATTCAAATTACTATTGGATACATGCTGGAGATGTGATGGAAGAAGAGGCCCCACCGTGCACATGCTTTATGAATGCCACAAAAGTTCTTAGTTTAGAGTCGCTGCGGAGCCCTGCGCTCTGCAGATTAGCTTTAATAACAGTTGTGGTTGTGGCCTGGTACAGATTGGCCCTAACCACAGGTTGTAGGATTGTGCTCAGGCACTGGAAAGTAAAAAATATTCCTTTTACTGAACGGTTGGGAGAATATACCAAAATAGCCCATTATGTAAATCTATGACTTTAAACAATGACTAGGATTAAATAAGTGTATACTTCTTCCCACTCCTTTTCGGACATGTCACCAAAAAATAAAATTGTATGTTATTCATGGATCTTTGTACCTTCCATTTTGTGTAATATTATTTTCTATAAGATCTTTTCTGTTAAAATAAAAATTAACAAACAGGAGGTATTTCTGACAATATGGGGACCCTACATCAATACAAAATGTAATCGCTTGTTTAGCACCAAGGTCAGTTTGAATGTTAGCCTCTGTGTATTTAAACAAATGAAAAGAAATTCTAAAGCATGCACAGTCAGACGATAAATACTAGGTGCAGGAGAGACGAACACGTCTGAAATGCTCCCATGTAACCGCCAATTAGATTATTGCCAAGGTCACGTTTTGAGCGTAAAGTATGTTTCATTGGATCATTAACTCTATTTTCTTGCATTGAAATATATGGCCTCAACTGTGCCTTGTGAACTAAAAAGAAAAGAAGAAGAAAGTTTGGTGGGTTCTGTTAGTTTTAATTGACTCCTGGCAAATTAGAAGCGAGTATTTTCTGTTGATGTAAAAACAACACATTTCCCACAATGTCTCCCATAACTTAACGTGCCAATATGTCTAATGGGCAACATGATGGCATCAATCAAACGTTCTTGTTGTCTATGTACACCTCCGCAAACATACAAGCTGCATGTAAAGCGTGTATATCACATGTCCCACACATAGAGCCTGTGTTCTCGCAGTGCAGCTGGTTAGTTAGCAGACCCCCTTTGGAGCCTGGGTCCCTATGTTTTGTTACTGCGCAGTATGCATGAAGCCAAACAAACAAAGCAAGGCAAACGGTAGCTCGGCACCCTGCCGCCATTTAAGGCCCAGCATGGGGTGTGTTTGTGTGTGTGTGTGTGTGTGTGTGTGTGTGTGTGTGTGTGTGTGTGTGAGGTTAGCTCATAATATTTCTAATAATTTGATGAAGTTTAGAAGAGTGTGTGTTTTGTTTGTGATTATGTGGTGAATCGGGAACTATGATAATAACTTTTTCAGAGTCATAGCCATAATCATATATCTTCCCATCTAGGTCCCTTCTCATCATCAATTATCCTTGGCAAACACTTCTACTTGGATCAGCATCTTCCAGTCAATTATTTGCCAAAAACGTACAAACACTCATACATGCATTCCTTTCATCCCTGTTAGATTTCTCCAATGCACTTTTATCATGCCTCTCACAATAAAAATTAAACTACATAACTAATAAGCTCATTTAAAATACCACAGCCAGACTCATAACATAACAACTCTAAACACGTTTATTTTAAAATCACTTCATTCATTGGCTAACCCATTAATAGTAGATGTTAAGACTCATGTGGGGATAGCTCCAAAATATGTAACTGAACTTCTGACCCCAGTAGAACCTAAACGGAACTTAGATGATCTAATTGGTCAACACGTTCTCGCTCACAGCGTGCCAAAAAGACGTTTGGTCAGGTGTCTTTTCCATTTGTTTCTGACGCAAAAAAAAGCCCTTTGGGTTGATTTCTTGGCATGCTTGGTCGGAACTCTTGGCTTAATTTTTGAGGCTCTGGGTTGGGTCGTACGCTTAACTGACATGCGGAACCAGAACGGCACAGTTAGGTTTAGGAGAAGATCGTGGGTTAGGTGACAAAATGTACATCGCAGTGACACGCAGGACAAAAACATGGGTGGAAGTCCGGTGTTGTTTGACCCATCTGCCACTGCATCCTGCTTCCTCATGCAGATTTACGGTATTTCATACAACATGCTATTGTTGTCAATCTTAATAGACTTAGAGTTCTCTTTCTTAATCCTTCTGGGATGACTCCTGCAATGAAATTAAAATTTCCAGAATCTACATCTACTACCACCTCCAGCATAATATGTCATCTTACAGCGTTGTTGTTTCCGATGCTTTCCATTCAGAAGCGAAAGGGGGATTTTTGGGTCAGTATCTAACGCTGAGAGACACTGGCCAAGAGTCAGTATTTGACCAGTTTGGGATTGAGAACAGTTTGGGTACGTTTTTCTTGATCCTTCCCACGCTCATATCTGAAAATTAAAGGTGATTTGTCCTTTTCTGTTTCTTTTCTGTTTCTCTTTGTATCTTGTTTTTGAAAGGCGCTTCATAATTAAAGATATTATTATTATTATAAGTGTTATTAGTATTAGTATTATTATGCATATATGCTCATGTGTTTCTGTGCATATGTGTACACTTTGCTGATGTGTTGCTGCCAATGATTCATTGTCCTTCTGCAGCCGACTAGATCAAGCTGTCTGCCAGCTCCATTGTGTCCCGACACCCTTGTCTCCTGCTGATAATTATCTGCACGACTGCTCTCGTCGCGTCTGAATGGGAAAGACAAAGAGCAAGTTTGTTAAAGAGCCTGAAAACTTAGTTTGGGTGTAAGGGGGGGGGGGGGGGGGGGGGGGGCGACAGTCAGCGGAGTGGGGAGCTGTTTCAGGGGAGGGGCAGGCGACAGAGAAGACAGACGAAAGGAGAGGAAGGAGAAATGATGATGAGTGTGGATAGGCAGGGAGAATTGAATCTTTTAATCTCCCAAAGTGGGAAGAAAGCGACCTGAGGCATTTGTGATTGGATTTCCTTTAAGTCCACAAGTAGGTCAATAGAGCTAGCATTGCTCATTAGCAAAGAGGGAGGAGAGCGAGGGGAAAGTTTTGTGTCGATACAGTGAGCATCATTCATTTGCCCTTTCCTCAGAAGACGAGGAGGAGAGAGAGGAGCAGAGAGAGTGTTATGGGAAGTTTGTCTGTGTGGCTTTGTGTTGACTGTCTGAAAAGGGTGGAGGAGAGGCTGGAGCAGGCAGAAAATACAACAAAGTAGGGAAAACTTGCAAAAGGGCATTCACACTCAATATCAATCACAAGGTTTGCAGAGGAAATAGACATTTCTCAGTGTTGAAACCAGTGTTGTAGTCGAGACCACCAAAACCGAGGGCGCACACTGATGATATCGGTCAGTGACCTGAGCACATACTTGATCCTGGGGGACAGAGGTGTGGGCTTCCGGTGAAAAAATCACCTTTGGAAGCAAGATGGACTGCAGACACTGCTCCAGAGGGGGACCAAAGGGAAGCCCTCCTCCGTGTCGTCTTGAACCTGAGAGAACTGGGCGTAGCGAGAGAGCCTTCAATTTCCAGGGCTGGAAGAGAGCTTCCTCAATGAATGGCCGAAGCTCCGTGAAGTGCAGCCAGAGTGGAGCCCATGAGGAGGGCGGCTCCTGAGCGGAAACGTCCCCCACTCAAGAGCCCCGAGCAGGGGCAGAAGGCTTCGTCGGGAGCGCTGTGCCTTAGCGATGGAGGATGGAGCCGCCTGAGACAGAGGGTAAGGCTGCCGAAGCGCCGCCCCTGGCCATTCTGGCAATGGGGAGAGCCGTAGAGGGAGGGCATCAATCCCCGTCTCAGGGTACAGTCCTCCCAGGGGGGAAAGCAACCGCCGGTTAAGGAGGCGTTATACTAGGGAACTGAGCCAGCGGACTCATGACCGGCGAAAGCGGGTCCAATGTGTCGACAGATTCTTGTCTGTGTGCCCAGCTGCCACCCCCTTCCCCGCTAGCCTAAGAAACCAGAAAAGCATCCGCCCACCAGTTAAGGTCTTCAGATGGCAGGCAGGCCCAGATCTGGCAGGAGGCGTCAAGGGCGAGAGCCAGGCTGGCGTGAGCGGCGCCGAGGTAGGTCTCACAGTGTGGATGGAGGTCCGGCTGCAG
Organism: Etheostoma cragini; assembly: GCF_013103735.1. Classification (NCBI taxonomy): domain Eukaryota; kingdom Metazoa; phylum Chordata; class Actinopteri; order Perciformes; family Percidae; genus Etheostoma; species Etheostoma cragini. The sequence goes on from NC_048408.1 coordinate 5,518,360, forward strand.
GATGTAGCCGGTCTGGCAGGAAGGGCGGATGCAAACACCACTGGAAGTCGAGATTGTCTTCATACTGCTAGCGAAAGTAGACTGTGCTGGACGCAAGGGCGGGAAAGAAAATCTTCACGACTGCGCATTCGGGAAAGGATAAACCCAAATGGCGTAGCTCTTAGAGGGCAAAGCTCGTACTAGATAGAACCAAGGGGCCTTGTCGAGTCAAAGGAAAATTATCTGAGGCCTTAGTCAAGGAGAAGATGATTAAATTTCAGTAAGACTGCATGCCATTGTCTCATGTTCAACCCTTAAAGTGATTAGGACCTACATGGGGGTGTGAATGAAGGCATTAGCCAATGGTGTTGGCCTTTGGCTGAATATTAAACAAGGAGTTATTCTTCCAGCCCAGATTTCTTTCTGCACAATTAGATTGTGCTCTTAAGCACAATTAGCAAGATGGTGTCAACTGGGGAGAGGAAGGAACACGGGGGCAGAACTATGGGAAGCAATACAAAAAGAAACGAAAGGTTACGTTGAGTGTAAAATATTAAATTAAATACACAGCTCATGATGACAATTATAAGTGTAATAAACATGACTGAAGCTGCAACACCAGTATAATGCCATCAAAAGTGTAACAGAACCATTATGTGGTTTTTTAAAGGGCCATGTCACCTTGAATTCTGGGGATTTTATTGGCCAATCTACATACTGAGAGTTAGATGAGGTAATCAATGCCCCTACCTTCTCAAAGCGTTAAATATGAAACAAGGGCCAGCAGTCAGTTAGCTTAGCTTAGCATAAAACCTGAAAGCAAGTGGGGAAACCTAGCCTGACTCTGTCCTAAGGGAAACATAAAATGCCGACCAGCAGCACTGCTATCTAGCTGGACAGAGTGAGCGTGACGGGGCGCGTTGCGGCCATGACGGTAGCGATGCGCCAACTATCTCATTGTTCATAGAGTCTAAAGGTTGCCTGTACAGTGTGTTTGTTTACCGTGTCCATATGTTCTGTTAATCATCACTGTTTGAAATCATCTGTTAACAAAGCCATTCATCTAATTCCACACAGAAATCCCGGGGCTTTCGTGCCAACATGTCATACTACGGTGATTTACACGCTACAGCTACTTTCATCCAAGATAATGAGATGTAATATTCTTTTACCATTTGTGTAACATACAGTCATATTTACAAAAGGAATATACTCAGTGTGTATACAGAGAGTATGTTGTGTGATTTTCGAAACAAAGTAAAAGATAACTTTTAGATGACTGTAAACATGGCAATTATTTCTGTTTCTCTACATGTATTTCTTTTTTTTTATTTGCAAACCAACAGCAAGAAATTATTATTGATTTTGTACGTCTACATTGTGTATCTTCTTTGGTTGGTGTTGTTTTAGAAACCGTAACAGGTTTCTACCACACGCTCACATGTATTTTCTATTTCTTTTGTGTAATTAGTTTTTTTTAAGTTCTGTGAAACAAATAAACTAAATTAACAGAAAAGTATAGTATGTTGGCAAATCTGCACACTCAATCTTGCACACACTTTAAAAAAGAAATATTCATTAACCTGCCTGTGAACGTGTGCTCACATACACACACACACACACACACACACACACACAGATGCATAATGTACAAGAAGCTGATGAAGCAGTGGCAGCCTTTGGGCTGAGGCAGATGATGGATGGAAGGGAGTTGATGACTGTGTTGGGTGGCTGCTCACTCCCTTTCCTTCTCCCTCTCGCCCCTCCCCATGCATCTCTCTCTCTCCCTTTCTCTCTGTTTCTCTTTCTCTCTCACACTCTCTCTCCCCTTCATTCTCTGTCTCTCTGTCCCTTCCTCAGTCACACCTGTGTCCAAATGTGAGTGATGGAGGGGGGATCTGTCCTGCCTCCGCTCTTCCTCCCTGCCATTTAGGGTGTCAGCATCCCCTGCATCCTCCACTGTTTGGACCCGGTACAATTTATAGAACCGCAGCGGGACAGACGAGGTCGACAGAAAGGGAGACGGAGGGAGATAGAAAAAGAAGGAAAGAGATGGGGAAACTAGAGATAGTGGGACAGATAGTGAGGGATTGGAGAAGAGAAAGAAAAAAGGGAGTGGGGAGCCAGACACAGCCAAAATGATGAGACCAAAACCACTCTGAAGCCCCACTTAGGCCACATCATTGATCAGAAACAAGGGAATGTGTCTGACATCCATGCAGCTTATACCCAGAATTCTCAAAGTTCTCATTCTCTTGCTGATCTCTGAAGCCACAATTACAACCTCTCTCTCTCTCTCTCTCTCTCTCTCT
>NC_048408.1:5520750-5532836 GCF_013103735.1 Etheostoma cragini
AGCAAGAGTGAAAAAAAAAGGGGGAAGGAATGTAGGAAGGAAAAGCACAACTTAATTGTGATTATTTAGATTTTTTGGGGGATTAGAAGACATGATGGACACCTCAATCCAAAGTCCAAAGTCAAATGCCGCCTGCCTCAGTATACTGCGTGACATTGCGGGAGCAGGGTGCAGAACTCGGCAGCTGCTCGGGGAGCACAAACCCCTCTCTCATTTCCTGAAATGAGAGACTACAAAAGTAGTCTTCTCAAAAACAGGATTTTAATAGAGGGTTAGAGCCTGTTTCTTGTACTGTTGTGTGTGAATAACATCTATTTATTTATTAATTTTTTTCATTTGGGAGTCCTGAGGTGGTGGAGGTTTTTTTTCTTCCATATAACCAGAGCGCCCCCATGAGGCGGCAAGCCTGACCCGCTGACTGTCCAGAGGGATGAGCATCACTTCGGGGACCTGGTGGGCAGTGCAGCGGAGTAGATTAAGAGGGGGGAAATTATTTATAAATTTCCCTTCAATTATTTATTGAGCAATTCCTCCCAGTGTTTACTCAGGGGTTATTAAATATGATGCTGCTATAAGCTACTCAAAAGTGAGAATCGTCAGAGGACATCCCGGGATACTTTTAATTCCAGGGCTCCTAGTACTCACAGAGTTTCCAGAACCGCCGTTCAGAATGCAATTAAAAGGAGCGGCTCCTCAATCAATTTTTCTACCATTTCCCTTTCTTTTTTTCCTCCTCTCTTCCACTCTTTTTCATTTGTGTTCAGCAAGAAAAATGTGCAGTCTTTGGCAAAACAGTGTATTTGTGTGAGTGTGTCTGTATGTGTGTGTGTGTGTGTGTGTGCTTTCGTGTACACAGACATTCGTGTATCAGTGGTGGAGAGGTAATGGAATAACTGCGACTCAGCTAATCCGATCTGTCTCTCTTCCTCCCATGTCCAGCCCCGGTCTCCCTCTCTCTATCGCACTCCCTCAGTACACGGAGAGACAGACCTCTGTCTGCTGGCTCCGAGACCGTCAATAGTTTTTCCAGATAGTGGCAGCAGCCTCAGCCAGGGAGATGAAATGTAGCCTTGGATTTTGTCCTTCTTGGCTCCCACAATAAGCCAACTAATAGGTTTTGGGAAGAGGCGAAATATGAGGGAAAGAGAGAGAGAGAAAGAGAGAGTCAGGTGGAAAGAGAGCACCTTTAGCTACGAGACAGTAGATGAATATTACGAAGTCTAAATCAACCTGTCTCACACTGATAACACACATACTGTATAGGGACACAACTACTATATACTACATGCGTCTCCTACAAGTAGTACTTTCATTTATGCACACATACACATGCACCGCAAAACTAAAAGAGAGAAACTTAAAATGAGCACATAGCTCATAGGGAAGTGTGTGTTTGACATTTCTTCAGCCACGCTTACTACTTGTTGCCCCTAGTAGGGATTCATTCCAACTGCTCTGTTCCCCAAGAAAAAGAAAGCAAAGCCGAGGTGTGTGTGTGTGTGTGTGTGTGTGTGTGTGTGTGTGTGTGTTTGCTTGTGTGCATGTTTCCTCTTGCTTCGGGTTGCTCACTTTACCAAAGAAGAAACATGGCACACACAAACCACAACTATCATCTCGTTCCACTCTCACAGCCTTTCTTGACTCTCCTCCCTTGCTTCGCTCTGTGTGTGTGTGTGTGTGTGTGCGTGTGCATGCATGCGTGTGTGTGTGTGTGTGTGTGTGTGTGTGGCCAGAGGGTAGAACACTTCTCAAAACAAAAAAAGGACCAATAGTTTGAAACGCAAATGCGAGAGGAGGCAGTCAGAGAAAAGAAAAATGTGTCGGTTAGTTGTAGAAATCCGAGCCGGAGACGACACTTGTGTGTTTTAGTTTTTGTGTGTGTGTGGTGTCATATCAGTTTAAGGTTTGCTTCCAATGACACACATGCACACATACACAAACACACACACTGCTCAATCAACACACAGTGACAGAGGCTGGTGGTCTGGCTCGTTTCAATGGAGCAACACTGACCCCTGCTGAACACAGCCTTTTTTGGATGTGTGTGTATCAGAATAAGTAAAGTGCTACTACTCACAGCAATGCATACCTGAGCCTGGGAAATCGTATACTTAAGGGATAATAGGTGTTCAACAACACGTTTAAATCTTCATTCAAATGGAAATGTTCAGCTTCTCACTTTCTTTCTAGTCAGGTTGACAGACTGTGACGCTATATTCTTGTAAGTGTTTTATTGTGGCTTGACAATAACAATTAGAGAGGATTTTAATGAACGTCTTAGAATGATTGTCTTTGTTATTTGTTCCTTCTCTTTTATTCGCCTCTCGTTGTCACTCAGCGACCTGTTAAAGGCCACGTTTATCCTGTTGGTTTCAGTGGCGTAAACTTTAAATGACTCCCGTCCCTGCTCTCTTCAGAAGTACTGATTGTTCAGGAGCGTGAGCGGGCGGGCTTTTCGTGCGGCGTTCAAGGAGCGCCGACGACATTTTCAAATGGCAGTGTGGGGATTCAGCGGCAATTTCTCGGCTGATTGAACTCTCTAATGTCAGTTTGTTTTTGATTTGTGGCCCGCCATGTGCAGCTCGAGTTGGAAAGGAAAACCAGGGTTTGCTGGAATAAAATTGAACAGTGGATGGGGGCAACCCTACTTGAAGTCTTTCAGGCTTCATTAATAAACAGCTGACAATCTTTCATCTTGTCATGCTTGCCACACAGAGTGCTGTGCTTTACTGATTCCAGTGATGCTCCATCCCGCATCTTTTAGGAGAATAATAAGTCATTGTAAAAATAGGATTTGTGATGTAAAATAATAACAACAATCCTACGTACTTCCACTCAATTTTATTTCCCTTCCGTACCCCGCCTCGGTTGGCGGTATATTCTTGAGTTTTCTATTCCAAATTTTAAAGGCGTGGCTGAGAACAATGACATTGAGGCCGTGCGCTAGAGTCGTAGTTCTGTAATGGCGGCAGAGAAAGATAAGAGGGAAGCCATTCGGTCCGTTGTGGCAACGCTGCAAAATATCCATAGCTAGCGCTATAAGGCTAACGCTCGCTAATGCTAAACATAAGCCTTGTCAGTCTCCCGTCTTGTTGCACGTGTGCATGACATATATGTACGTCACGACCAGACATTGGTGATTGGTTAACCCTCATGTGGTCCTCGGGTCAAAGTGACCCATGTTCCTATATCAATCTTCTATTTAACTTCCCAACTGTAACTAACCAAAATAACATGATTGAAAATATAATATAAAATATGATATTATGTAAAAATAACATGATTGATTCCACACAACGCTCTTTGGCAAGTACTGGCAAATCTCTACTTTCAGAAATTTTGGTCTTATTTCATTTTATAGAAAAAAATCAGGTGGTTTTGTAATAGTATTGAGTAAAGGTTGACATATTCCAGTCTGTGATTATCCATCAACTTCCATTCCTTTAATTTTAGTTGAAGTAATTCCTCATTTCTGCTTTTCTAACTCAAACATTAGGTAGAATTTCCTATAAATGAAGTTTATTGAACATAAATTCCAAAAATAACTGTAAAACTAAAGTTAATAAATGAATGTTACCTGGTGTTGAAAACGTAAAAAAAAAAAAACGTACGGAAGAAAAAGTTAAAAACATCAATAAAAAGCGTCAACAAAAGTAATGATTTTCAGTTTTGACAGGAAGACAGGAAGTGCACCAAACCTTTTGAGCTGGTGTGCTAATTCCAACAGATTAGCAGCGGATAAATAACTCTGGATGTGTACTCTTGGGTTTACATGATTAATCATATGTTTTTTTATTCAGTTTACTTTGGTTTCAGAGGGCTGCCTGAATGGAGAGATGTAAATGAATACCCTCCCCCGCCAAAAAAATAAAAGATAATGATTGAATGGGGGGGGGGTGATAGATCAGAATACAGCCTAGAAAATCTGCATAGAAATATTGGACAGGATAGAACAACACAATATACTTCTGCTTAATACAACATCACATTCATTATCAGTTTCAATTGTTTTCCATGTATATCCAAAATACAAACGACATTTTCTATAGGCTCAGTCCGCCACTCAATTAAAAACCTTTTCCAGTGCATGTGTATCATACTTTTGGATATTCCTCACGGAAACATTAATTGGTTGTGTGACCAGGGCTGGGAAGATTGGCAGAACAGGCAGCCAAGGGACGGCACTCTGATCACATGGAAATCACAAATGTCACATTGACATCACTCTAGCTCAGTGGATTGGAGGATGGGGGAGGCATTCGTGTTTCAGCGTGGGGGGCAGTCCCACCCCGTGCCCCTCTAGCCCCGCCCCTGATTCCCAACAGCCTCAACTGTACTGGCAAAGGTTGTCATTCTAACATGAGATGATGGTGAACATGGTACAAACATACCTGCCGTTAGCATACTGATATTACTATAGCATTTAGCAGGGGCGGACATCGCATAGCTAAGTTCCCACTACAATGTATCCAAAGTGACCAGTTTACTGCCGGGCCGGAGGGGGGCCAGGTTTCAGGTCCAGGGAGTTTCAGGCCCAATACCTTTTCCATGGTGGTGGAAATTGGATAAATGAAGCAACAGTTCAGCTCTTACTATCCTGTCATTTTTATCAATACCAGGGTTCAACAAATAATGTAAAGTTAAATAATAAGTCACTTAAGCTGAGAAGCTAACAAAAAATATTCAACTTTTCCACAAGGATGCGTTGATAAATTAACAAAAGCAGAAAGAAATAAAACATTTGAAATGCGTCCTACTCTTCCACAAAGAGACCTAATGATCTAACGTTTAGGCTTCAGTTCAATTTACAGTCACATTGTGAATTACACCAAGAGCATCGACAGCATCAGCAGCTGCCTGAGCAGTGCACTGGTTTCATGTGCTGTCATAAATGGCTCTTTCTTACCTGAAATAACTAATAATTAAAATGAACTAAATAATGAACCTTGTTTACTCTGGTCTCCTCTCTACCTGTCCCTATAGTCATGGCCTCCTCATTGCAAATTTTGGGCTCATCATTTTCAGCGAGGGACTGGCTTATCTGCTGCTCAGAAGTTACACAAAATAATTAAGAAGTCATTTTACTGTATACACAGCTCAAGCTTGAGTTCTGTTAACAATATTTGCATTATATTTGCAAAGTCTTTAAATTACCATATATTGAGTGATACATTAAGGCCAATATTTTTGCTGGCGGAAAGGTTGACGAATAATTACGTTTGTGATGCCAATCATTAGGTCTAGGCTATCTCTATTTACTAGTTGTGTTTGTCCTTTTGAAAATAAATTGGTAAATTTGGCACATTCTGCACCATCCTCATTCAATTACTTTTTTTTTAAGCTGGCGTTTTCAGCCCCTCCTGGCCTCTTCCTCCCATCCATCCTCTCGTTACGGTAGGGCTGGCCCAGCTGTCGGTAACCTATCTGAGAAAACCTTTTGGAAAAGACGGACTATGGGCTCACCCAACCAACTTTATAACATGGTACAACCCCTGCAGATGCTGCGTTGTCAGAATGTGTGTCGCGTACAAGGTTGATTAATGTGACAAATCAATCAAATTACTGTACTTTTTCAACTACACAACTGGCTGTCTTAATTTTTAACCGACTGACCGAAGTCTCACACATAACTAGATCTTTCACCAGAAGGATTCCAAGAGTCTAGTCTCCAAACCACAATTTTGTCCCAAAAAAACTTATCTCGCATTGCCAGACCTTCCTCCACAGCACTGGTGGAGGGTCTGGCAAGTCGACACAGCATGCTCTGATTCATTGGCTTTTCTTTAAACCAATCACAGTTGCCTTGGGTGGGGCTAAGCGTCGGACGGAGCAACGGTGCCTCTGCAAACAATGCTCAAGAAGATACTGTTTTTTTGTGGAACATTTGCTCGTTCAAAAGTTGTTTTAGTGGTGCAAAAATCTCCGATTGGACACACAGACGAGCTATCTGTCTGGATTTACCCTGCAGCGATCTGAGGAGCAGATAACCATAGTCCTTGAAAAAGGAAGGTAATGGACATCCAATAACATTTTTAGCTGCACCTGAACAAACCAAGGAAATGAAACATCATCGATAAAGACTACAAAAGCACCCCTCTTTTTTTTCTCCCATTCTGGGTGTTCCTGATTTGATCATTAGTGGGTGGCCTGTACTTGAGGAAGGCTGGAGGACAGGGACCTCCCTCTGTCAGACTGAAGCAACCCTTTCACCACTGTGGGGGTTTCCTGTTGCCCATTTTCTGTGGAGATTATTTCTTTTGAGGATGGAGTAGTTTTCCCAGCTTTGTTTATTTGTTAGTTTTTACACTATGTTTGATAGTTTATGGGGGGAACATCTGGGTCCAACGGCCCTTTTCTGGGCTGGCCCAGGCTTCTATCCTTCTTTTGTTCTTTTTGGCCAGACCTCCAGACTCCCACAGTTTTGTTTAAATCCTCAGTAGTTAATTCTTGTGTATAAAATATATTTACTTTAACTAATCCACGTCATTTTAATATACATGTAATGACAGTCATTGTTGAGCTGAGTTCTTTTTGTTGTGGTTGTAGCAGTAATACCATACCATTAGAAACCGCTTTAACAGGGTTATGTCGTTGGCACACATGTTCACAAAACAGCTTGTTTCAATGCATCTTTACTTACTCTAGGTGCAAAAACTAGTTTGGTGGCCATGTACAGTGAAATAAATGTCCCTGACACCTCCAGATATTTAAATGCTAGATATCTGAAATGGGTCTGCGAGGCACCAGCAAGCCTCTCGTCTTCTCAACGCATCGCGCTACAGCCAACGTCAGTTTGCCTTGACTTCTGAAAAATCAAGGCTAAAGTCCTGTAGTGGAAGCTGTAGGCTTCAAAATCATGCTCTAACAATTTTTTATCACCAGAGTTGAATATTACCGAAAAATGCCAAGTTAAAAGCTGTTGTTGAATTGTTAAGTGTTCTTTTAAAAATAAATAAAAAAAGATGTCTCAACTACTTGGTAGTGGCTAGGAGATTACTTATAATTTAAAATTAAAGTTTTTTTTTTAATTTCAAAAGCTGGAATGAATGTCTTCTTTCCCAAAGGAAAGTTAAACTGGCTGTTAAACGGTTGAATAAAAACCCAGGTGGATATGGATATATGCACAATCACTGAAAAGAGAAATAAATGACAATAATCCACTCTGTGTAAGTGTAATTCACTCGGGGCTTCATAAATGCAGACACACAAGTTCTCAGCTTTGTGACAAAGGCGACAGAGAAGTTAAAGAGAATAACAAAACCCTACTGTCTGATGGTAGTGGCGACAGGAGCCGCTGTCTTTTGATAGTGTGGGTGGGTATGTGCCTACAGCTAAACGAAGGGAAATGTAAGGGTGGCACTTTTCAATGTTCTGGATCCTCGTAGTGGTGCTGCTAGCAGCTCAACAGCAAATCTTATGCTTGGCTGGAAATGTTGCATGAAAAGTGTGCTCGTGTGTTGCATGTCAGTGACAATATATATGAATTGATTAACATGGGGAGCCCTTCCTCCCCGATATGCGCTGAGCAACAATTGTTCACACCAAGGATTACCAGAGCAATGGTGTGGTGTGGGTGGATGACTGGATGAGGGAGAGGGTCAAAGTGGTGAGAGAAATGAGAGAGGCTGCACGAATGAAGGCAAAGAGAGAAAAACAAGAAAGATCAAGAGATGAAATAGAAAGGGTGGACAACACGATGCAAACAACATTAAAAAGGGACTTTGAAGAGATAGACCCACACTTACAAAGGCACTGGCACACCCAGCTTACAATGACTGAAACTGCGATGATAATTAACAAACAGACGATCTCTGTCTGGACCAAGGAGGTTCTTTCAAAGCAACACGAGAAATAAAAGTTCCAACAAGAAAAAAAGGGCACTGCCGGGAATTGATCGGTTAAACTGCATTGCGATTCACAGTGGAAGGGGAACTAACTGTCTTGACTTTCAACGTGCAAACACTGTGTACTTGACAACTTGAACAAATTGCATTAGCAAAGTCAGTCACAAAATGACAGACCTGTGGCCTCAGAAATGATCGATCACAACCGCTCCAGCGGTGTCAAACTGTACATGAAGGACTTTCAAAAGTTATGATTTATGTGGGGCTGGGAATGGAAAACTACCTGTATTTAAAGTGCTAATAGCATGTTTTTTTTTGCATTTTTCCCTTTCCATTATTGTGTTATACATCTTTTTTGAGCATGTAATGGGTTTACAAAGTGAAAAAGTCCAAAGGGACTTACAGAAAACACTGTTCACCAACTGCTCTAAACAGCTCTATTGTAGTCCAGCCTTTACTTCAGAGACACGTCGCTTAGTAACCCACGTTAAAATGCTCACTTAGCTGCTAGTCTGGCACGCCGTCAAACCAAGCTAGTAAGAGCCGAGGACCGAAGAGGTCAGATAGTTGTAGTAAGTGTTCAGATCGCCCTTTTCCAGGAGAAGGTTTAAATGTTACGCATGTAAGATTGATTTGTTAACATTTAAATAAATTAAACTCTGGAACGTCTTTTGTTTTGGATCTTACTAGCTTGCTTGTGAGGGCCTGCTTTACTCTGCTTCTGACTGGCTAGTAGTCCTTACCTAGCTATTGCGCATCAACTCCCAACAAAGATGGAACAGAAGCGCGATGCCTCACTTGTCGGACAAAACTGAGAGCTCAACACACAGGGTGAAAAGAGAAGCTGCAGCATAGTGCAGTACGATGAAAATATGTACATTTTGGTACAACCTATACAGTTATGAACCTAAAAATTTGGTCTTTAAATACACAACGATGCATAATTTGAAGTAAGAAAATCTGTATGTGATGGCTTGTTCAAAAACAAATTAACAACGTTAACCCTTGTGTTGTCTTCGTGTAAAAATTGAAAATCAACACTTTTTTTGACACGTTTTATTGACATTTTTAAAAATGTCTCACGTTTTTTTCCTTTTTTCAACCCTTTCAAAGAAATTAGGAATTATTGAGATTAAAATTAAAGGAATGGATGTTGATGGATAATCACAGACTGGAATATATCAACTTTTACTCAATACTATTTCAAAAACACCTGAATTTTTTTTCAAATAAATATACAATTGAATTAAAGTTTGGACTTTAGTTGTAGTTGATTTGTACTTGCCAAAGAGCTTTGTGTGGAATCAGTCATGTTATTTTGGGTAATTACAATTGGGTAGTTAAAAATAGCTTTGATGTAGGAAAACGGTTACAGAGGACAACATGATGGTTAAAGAAAGCCTGGTGTTGGATGTGTGGTTGTTAGGGTACGTTTTCATGATCAAAGCACTGGAGGTTTTCATTCTTGAGGAATAATATCTCACGATACCAATCCAAGGCAGACTGAAGCAGTTCTGTTACTGTCAAGTACTTGTATTGAATACTATAGTGCAGCTTCAAAGGATAAGGATTGTACTCTCAACAAATCCCATGAAAAGATGAAAACCACCAATGTGTTAGTCCGTCCTGGCTGTGGCACTCAGCCTTAAGCTGATCCAGTCCAACTGAAGAAATTCATCTTAAAAAGCAGGTCACAAATATTTAGTTTCATTTCTCCAAAAAGAATACGCTATTTCCTAGAACAGCTTGGCACTATAGCTTTTAGCAAATGCTACTCAAACAGAAACATCCAGAGACGATCTGGGGGTGATGGCAATGGCCCCTTCCCTACTTCCCTATTTCCTACCCCCTACTCCTGGTACCCTTACTCGGACTACACTCATGTTCAAACTCTGCCTTTGTTTCGATTGAAACTACACACGTGTAAAGTTTAGTGACTGCATTTTGTACGGACTGTGCCTTAACTGGATCAAAAAAAGGTGCCAGTGACTTAATTCAGCAGTTGCATTGCATAATCATCACATGTGTCTTGGACATATTTATTTTCACAAGTAAATGTTGTAGGCCTGAACACCTGTAGTCTGAGGAGCCTGTATCAACTGCCAGTCTGACAGTTTAATGGTCACAGAGTCTTAAAATGTGCTCAAGGAACAAAGGATCATTCCATTTGGGGGGCTGAATGTCCATTTTTTTTTAGAAAGAATTGGTTGGTTTTTCTCAATAAATCATGACATGTAGTCCATTTTGGTATAGACATCAGCCTATTAAAAATGACAATAAAAAGTAAGAGTACTCCTTTACAAAAATCGGAAGTGCAGAAACCTATAACTGGTGAGTCCTGGCCTACAGACATCAAGTGTGAGTGTGTGTGCGGGTGGGGGGCAACGGACAGTTCTCGACTCCCCCCTTAACCCCTCCACCTACATGTGACGTCCTCGCTGGGACCACACCCATCTTCAAACTGTCTCAGCAGGTAAAGAGTGCATTTGTTGGGAAGTATTTGGGGATTAAAAGATGTGATCACTCCTTGTCTGAATTGCAATTTTGCTTAATGCTTCATTATATTGCCTAACAAATTTAAGGACAAAATAAAATTAGAATACTACTGAGAGAATACACTGCAGGCCTTCAGATTAATCTCAAAGGCCTCGTTTACAAGGAACTGGCGTGACCCTGTGCTGCTCCGGTCCATGCTAACAGGTGCCTTAGGGGGAAGTGTATAACAAAGCAGATATGTGAGGCCTTTTTACAATACCTTCTTAGTCTTTGTGTGAACATGGTAGAGTAGGAATATTCAGGGTTTGAAAAATGGATTTCCTTTTGTTACTTTGTCTGTCCACTGTTGCTGCACTTACACACAGCAAGCCAGGTTATGTGATTTCAGAAGCTTGTGCCAGACTTGAAGGACAAACAAGCGTCAAACTGTGAGACTGGCAGGGGAAAGAGTCCAGCACAGCTATTATTACACACACACAGACGCACACGCACACACACACACACACACACACACACACACACACACACACACACACACACACACTAATGCAAGATGTGCATGGCTGTCCATTGACAATGACAGTGTGAACCCCACTGGCATTGGTATGCTTGACTCTGGCTCTCTCTCTGTACACACACCCACACACACACACACACACTCACACACACATGCAGAGACATAGACATTAATTCATTTTTCACGAACAACTTCTAATGTCAAGTGGCTGCTCTCAATCCTGTTCACAGAGTAAGTGTATAATAAAAAGTAGGAGTACTCTTACTTTTTATGTGTATATGTGTCCTTATTTGTGTCAAGCGAACATATGCACAAAGTACAATTTTTTTTTTTCCAGCTGGAGTTATCCGGAATTCCACATTTTATTATTGACTTGTCTTCTTAAATAGATGGATACATCTAAAAGGAAAAAATACAAAATAATGAATGAATGCAAAGACTGTTCTTAAATAGTGCTTTTCTAGTCTTAACTACTCAAAGCACTTTAACACAGTAAAGGAACCATTCACCATTGCTCATCAGATAAACATTCACAAACATTTATAGTTCAATGGCATGGCATTAGGGGCAAATCAGGGTTTAGTGTCTTGCCCAAGAACCCTTCAACATGGGACTGGAGGACCAGGGATCAAACCACCATCCTTCCAATTGGCACGCAGCCACTATACCACGGAGCTACAGCTGCCCCAGCTGAAAGAGATCAGAATAACATAAAAGCTGTTGATCCAGTGTTAAGAGCAGAGGCTGAAGATGAAGAAGGGAAAATGTCAGTTGGTTCATCCAGTGCATGAACAATAGCTGTATTTGCATAGCAAAACAAAGTGTTATGTCAGGGAAAGTCAGTTAAAACGTGATATTAAAAATAGAACATTGAACAACGGAGGTTTCTAATAATGAGGTTTTTAGTGGATAAAATTATGTTTTGTTGGTCCGGAGTTTAAGGGAATGTAATATAATAGCACCTAAGATCAACACACTGACATGAAAGGAGATAAGTTGAAAATGAATCATCAATCATCTACAACTTTATTACAGTATTGAAGAAGGAAATAAAATGTACATATGAAAATTTGAATCCAAAAATTTAAAATCAAATCCAACAATTGAATATCTGTATAGTCAGATATTCCCACCCAGTCCTTCCTTTTACCAGTAAATATACACTCACCGGCCACTTTATTAGGTACACCTGTCCAACTGCTCGTTAACACTTAATTTCTAAGCAGCCA
>NC_048408.1:5532936-5542780 GCF_013103735.1 Etheostoma cragini
CAGTTCTGAAGGCAAAAGGGGGTCCAACCCGTTACTAGCATGGGGTACCTAATAAAGTGGCCGGTGAGTGTATGTTTTCCACAGGATGGTGGGTAATCCTGGGTCAACAGCGACATCTAGTGGTTGCATCGCAGGAAAGGAGGTTACCTTTCCACGGCCTTTAGCGATGGGACCATTTTACAAGAAAACCTTACAATCCATGCCATTTGAGACGGGTATGGCTGCAGCCTGGAGCGTCCCATGTCATCCATCCCGTCTCATGCGGTCTCGTCTCATGCAGTCTCGTGTCATGCGGAGGTATGTCCAACGGTAAATTCAGAGGGTTTAAAAATACAAAATCGCGAATAATTTTCCAGATAGAGTCACGGGTAAATTTGTGACCACATTTGTTGCAATCAATTGAAAATTTTGGCCTACATATAGTCTGCTCATTTTTGAATGTTCTGGTTGTGTTGTTTCAAATTAACGTAGCTACATCTGATGAAACCTGCATCAGCGACGCAAAGGATCTGCACACAACAAGAACCAGAATACAAAAATAAACATGTTACACTCTTTTCAAGACTCTTTACTCTTTATTTTATATTCTATATTGTTTTCACACTTCACTGGGACATTGCTGCAAATACAACCGCTTATCAGTCTGGCGAGAGCATTCGACTGTAGCTCTACTGGCGCTGCCTCGGCTCTCGGCTCTCTGAGACCGGGGCAGATTACTGTCGGGTCTCTGGGACCCGGGGCAGATTGTTTTCGGGTCTCTGGGACCCGGAGAAGATTGCTGTCGGGTCTCTGGGACCCGGGTCAGATTGCTGTCGGCTCTCAGGGACCCTGGGCAGAGTGCTGTCGGTTCTCTGGGACCCATGGGCAGATTGCTGTCGGGTCTCTGGGACCTGGGGCAGAATGCTGTTGGGTCTCTGGGACCCGGGGCAGAATGCTGTCGGGTCTCTGGGACCCGGGGCAGAATGCGGTTGTAGTTTTCTACCACCACGGCATCTGCCTTCGGGTCTCTGGGACCTGTCCTGCATTGGACTGCGTATCTCTGCTGCCACGATCTTGGGCCAGAATGCAATTGTAATTGGAAAGTTATTTACGATTTCGTATTTTTGACCCTCTGAATTTACCGTTGGACACATCTCCGCATGAGACGAGACCGCATGAGACAGGAGGTGTGACATGGGACGCTCCAGGCTGCAGCAATACACTCTTGGTCCATAAGGTGGCGTTCTTTGTTATCAACCCGAAAATAAATATATCACTTTAGCTTTGAATTATTTGCTTGCAGACGTACAAGTGAATACATTTATTGTCTTGGAGTCATACAATAATGTAGAGTACACAACAGAATAGTTAAAACCTGGAAATTTGCTGCAGTTAAAGCTTTGTTCAGACAACGTTAAATCTCTGATCTACGGTTGGAGCTAACGGTAGCATTGTGTTAACTGTAGTAACTGTCGACAGTAACGTTAGCTACGTGTCTTTACTAAAGAAATGGCAGTTTAACTTTGCCTTGCTGGTCGAAAGACATACACTTTGTTAGAGCTGGACTTTGGATATTTAAAAAAAATCCTTAAGATTAGACATTTAATTTGGCAGTACTCGTTTTTAAATAGTTAACATGTTTCTATAAATTAATGTTACTAACATGTGCTAGCATTAACGTTATCGCACATAACTTTTTGTCCATCTCATACACGTAAAAGGACCACATTACTGTTATGGTTTGGGGTTTTGGTTGGGGTTACTTTTTCCCATCTTGCCTCCTTGTGTGTGTTCTTGGTTTTCTCCCCTGTGTTGTGTGGTTGTCTCTGTCTTGTGATTCCCCGGTAGGTGTCTGTTTGTTCTGCTTCCTGTTTTATTTTGATAGTGTAGTTTCCTGTCTTCTCTAGTCTGGTCTAGCTCTGCTTTTTGCTTGTCTGATTGTCCTGCCCCACCCTAATGTGATTCACCTGACGTCTCACCTGTTCCCCATTACCTCGTTACCTCTTGTATTTAAGCCCTGTGTTTCCTTTGTCCCTTGTCAGATCATTCTAGTTCATTCACCTATCTGTACGTCACCTTGTTGCAGTGTTCCCGGTATTGTTCCTGTTTCCCTGGCCCTGGCGATTATGTTTTTGTATCTTTTGGATGTTTGCCTTTTTCGCCTTGTATTCTGGATGGTTTGTTCCATTGAGGCTTACCTTGTGTTTTGGACAATAAAGCCCTTGTGTACCTACTCCTGCCTGCCTCCTCCTCTCTGCGTTTGGGTCCTAAACGCACCGTACCACAACAGAATGATCTGACCAGAATGGACCCAGCAAAGAGGCTCCTGTTCGAGGCTAAGGCGTCGGAGTTTGACCAGACGGTTACCGCACTGGTCGGCTCCGGTCCCATCGAGCGGCCTCCCATTCTGGAGAGAATCGCCACTCAGCAAGGGTGGTTTAAGGAGAGACCGTGGGTGAGTCACTTCGTTCCTCAACTGGCCCCACAGACTCTGACTGACCGACCGGCTCCCCCAACACCAACTGGACTCCCTGACCAACTAACCGGACCCCCCAACCCAGACCGGCTGACCGTCCCCGCCAAAATTGACCAGTTTCTCTGCACCTCCGACCCCAGGCTGGCGCTCAGTGGCCCCTGACCAACGCCACGTTTTGGCCCTAGGTCGAAGGTCGGCGTCCCTGATCCCCAGCCGGCGTCTGGGTCCCTGCCCTCCCTTGGCATTGGCTCCCTTGGTCTCCCGTTGTTCTTATCTTACTCTCCCTCTATTCAAACTTTCCTTTATTGGGAAGTGGGAATTTGTACAAAAAATGCAAATGTGACAGCATTTCCAGCCTTCAAATTCATATTGTAAAATTGAGATGTGAATATCCTGGAGCTCTTTTGAACTGTATCCAACCTCTTATAATTATATTATATATGTTCTAGTGACTTAATTCCATTTTTGTTCTTTGTCTACTTGCTAGAAATGTGAACCCAGAAATGTTGAGTATCCCAGAGTGTTATCCTTGAAATGTTCACATTGACTTGCATGTTGGGCAATTTCCATAAGGCACCGTGGCTGACCTGGACATCTACAGTTGCTGTTTTGGAAAGCAGTAGACCGCCCTGATCCACCAGCTGTGTCACCGATCTTGGATAGGACAAAGATATTTGGATTTGCTGGGAGCAAACCCACAAACTGACTGAGAAAGAGGAAACAGTGGACTGACCGAGCGAGGAGTCAGACACAAGTAAACATAGGAGATGCCAAATATCTATTCCGAAGCTGTGGTAGAACTCTATAGAGAAACCTGCGAGCATCTAGCAAGAAATGGCCAAAACTGCATAGCGCCCCTTAAACATTGGATCGGAGGACTATCTGCAGTGCCTGAATTGGTCCAAAAAAGGTTTCAGGGCTCTAATCCATGATCATTGCATGTGTCTTGGCTATATTTATATTCATACAATGAATAGTTGACAATTTGAAGGAGCCTCGTTAGATCAACTTCAGAGTCAAATCATTGCAGTCTGAAGTGATGGTTATGGAAAAAATGGTAATTCCATTCCGACTATTCATAGGTGCTGAATGTCTGATTTAACATAGAATTGCATGATTTTTTTCCCCCAATAAATCAGGATATTTAGCCTTTCCTGGTGTAAATGTTAGCTTATTAATAATACTGTATATAAAAATTAGAAGGGTACTCGTAAACAAAAATCTGAAGTGCCGGGACTCAGTAGTGGTGAGTACTGGCCCATTTCCGGTACTGACTGTCTGTAATGAAAGTGGTTTCACATGTAGGTACTAACCCCACAGATAATTATCACTAGATACTGCAGTTTCTAGCAGCGCTTAAGAGCATTTTAGCGTATTTTAATTCTATTTATTTTTATATATTTATTTTTTACAGCCCATAACTTTAGCCTTCTTTTTTTGGTTTCCTCTCACTGCTCTCATTGGCTTCACTTTCAGCAGCAGTAGGAAGTTGTTTCTGGAAAAGAAGAAAGAGAGAGACAACTATTTTGATCAGGAGTTGGTGGAGCTCAAAACAGAGCTAAAGGGAGAGTGTCATGTGAACTTGCATTTTACTGGTGGACAGAAACACAACTCTAGATAAAGGCTAATGTTGCTCTTTGTCTGCTGGATGTGTAAAATAATAGCCACAATATCAACCTTATAGGGTGATTATGTCATTGTTGGACATTGCACATACAAACAATACATCGTATGCCAATGCTAACCTTCCACCAAACTTGACTCATTTTGTTTTTCTAATGTAATATCAAGAAGCAGCTGAGCGTGAGTAAAATCCCACTGACTCTGTAGATTAGATTAGATTAGATTCAACTTTATTTTCATTACACAGGTACAGGTACAAGGCAACGAAATGCAGTTTGGGTCTAACCAGAAGTGCAATAGCAGTAAGTGAAGGATACACAATGGTTTCATAAGTGTAGGACATGGATATGTACTGAATAAATATAGAAATGGATACTATTACAAACAGAATTGTACAGATGGGTTTTTCCTATCAATATAAAATATAGATAACAAGTATTGTGAGCAAGATTTACAGCTGGATATGCACTGATTATAATATACAGGTGGATATTACTTTAAGTAGACATTTTACAGATATGTACAATGAACATAATGTACTAATGGTTTGCAGAGTTTACAGGTGAATATGTACTGTGAATACATATACAGGCGCCTATTAATGTAGACAGAATTTTTACATATATATAATACGTTAGGCTAAAATGAGCAGTACAACAATGATTTAAGGTAGTGCAAATAAAGTAAAGTTTGGGCAGAAGCTATCCGAATTAAAGTGCAGTGGAAAGTAATTGCATATTACAGTTAAAGTACGGTATTGCAGATGTATATGTAAACAATTGGTACTGTAAATAAACAGTCAGCAGTGCAAATTGAAATGTAAGTAGTGCAAAAAGGTAAGTAGTGCAAAAAAGATGCAGATATAAACAGTTGTTACTATGGTAACAGTTAGCAGTGCAGGTGAACATTATAATATTGCAGATAACAAGATGGAGGAGAGGAGAGTCTATCACTATGTGAGGGGAGTGGGATCAATGAGGAGTAGACATTTAATGTCAGCCTCTCTAGGTGGAAGCATCACCTAAATGACTGAAAATACAAACATTAAGATTTTCCCACCTTACCCACAGAGGTAGTAACAGCCCTTCTCTCATTTTTTTCACCTGAAACTCAGCCCTTTATCAGTTTCTGCTCTTCTTCTGTACTCTGTAGTCCAAACCCTTTTTCTTCAAATCTTTCATTAGCCTGATAAGTTAGGCCAGAACTGGCATTTTATTAGAATGGGGTCAAGGCCTCTCATTGTCAACCTCTTCTGGTATGGCAGACATCATGTTTGCCATGAAAGTTGTTAAATTAGATTTTGTTAAATAAGATTTTCTTGGTACAAAATATCAGCTCTATTCCCCAAACAATTTAGACATCAGCCAAATCAATAGAAACTGAGCCCAACTCTCTTTCCCTAGCCACCAGACTGCCAAGCACCGCTCTCTCTTTTCTTCTCCCTCACTCTGATGCCCTACATCGGAGGGAGGACGGAGGATCGAGTGTCTACCGTTCCTCCCATGCCACGGTGAAAGTGGGTATTGTGTCCCCCTGATGAGGAATGCCCTTTAATCGCTCCTCAAAGAAAAGGCTTCATTTGGCCAGGAATTTGGAGGCATCTCAAGAAGTGTAGGGGAGATTTTCTTGGGTATGGGGATGGCAAGCTGAAGGTCTTAAGTCCTAGACAGGATCAGGATATCTAAGATCAATGAACAATCTAGACAAATTTAAGTCCAAGAAAGCATAATAAAGATTGGGCATGCCCCTAATGCAATATAATAATATATTGTAGTTGTGTTTTAGAGAAAAACTAAGAATTTTTAACCTACACACTGTAGTTTGAATGCCAGCTGTGTAACGACTGTAACTGCTGTTGTTTCATGTGGCAAGGCTGACACCTGCTGGAGAAAGACAACAACTACATTGTTCATGTGTCAAGACTTCTGATGGATCAATGCAAATACAGAGGACCACAATGGAAACACGCCTTTGGACTTATTGTGTTTTTATCTCTGGGATTTTTTTTTATGTTATCACTGCTGGGCAGTTTTTTATGTTTTTTTTTAATAGAATAAATCAAATCAAACAAACAAATGTCAGAACTGTTCATTGGAATATATTACATGGTGCAGATATTGCTTCTCATAGTGTGCATACTGCTTTACTGTTGAACTGAAACACTATTGCACTTTAATAGAACACTTAAAAAAATAAATATGAAGCTGTGTTAAAAGTACTGGATTTAATGTTAACTTCTGGCAATGTAGGGTGTATTTGATGTAACCTGATGTATTTTTGGTGGGTTTTTGATGTTGTGAACTTTGCATCAACAGAACTCTAAAAGAAAGAAAGAGAAAGTTTGCATCATACTGTAAATGTAACCTTTGACACCTCTAAACAATGTTTATAAGCATTACTTTCGCTATAGTATGGATTGTGCTCTTTGAGACATATGAAACCATGCACATAATAACGCAATGGTCTTACACAGCTTTCACATGAAAGCATGGTTTGCAAATATCTAACACATTTGCCATCTCGGAGCGTAGGTTTTTTAGGTTTTAGTTAGGTGTTAGTCTTTTGCTCACATGTAAACATGTGAATGTTTGTGTCATATTATTTTAACAACAGGGTTTCTGTTTTTAAAAATATGCATTCATAAAAAACAACGAAGAAAAACTGCAAGACAGTTGTTGTCAATTTGACACTGTAGGACCGTACAGTAGACCTACAGTATATAGCACTGACCTTAATAACTATATACATCCTCAAAATTCATACATGCACACTTCTAAGACAGTGTTTGCAGTAAGTAAAGCATGGGCAGGGATGCATGTTGTCAGACACAGTTAACTAATGTTATGAACAGGTCACAAGTTGAGTCAAAATGTAGTTTTAAGACCTTCATTAATTTAAGATATGTATTGCTCCCGTGTTGGATATTTTCAGTTTATTTCCAATAAAACTGTATTTAATGAAATTGCCATAAACTAACAAATGGCATTGTTCTTGCAATGGAGGACTAGTTGATGTCACTTAATTGGAACCTGAGGGAAGACATGTGGTCAGGGTCCATATTGGGTCAGGGACCTGATGGTTCCACGGTTGCTATGTTTTGTGTCCAGGTGCATCATTTGACATATGATCATCATTCAAACAAAAACAAACTTTCTATCAGTCAGAAATTCAGAAGATTTCTACTTGCACACCACAATTTCTCTGAAGAGACAATTCAACTGACAACTTTTTGCACCTTGAGTTCTACTACAGACCTACTGTCACTGACAAAAGGACTTTTACATGGAAAATGTGAGACTTATACACTTTCTAAACCGATGTTGTTTTCTGTGTATTTTACCTTTGAGACCCCAAAATTCATGCAATTGTCGGTGTAAATTAATCAAATAAGACTGTTTGTAGCCTATAAGTTTGAAGAAGTAGCTTGACTGAAGCAGCTTTTGGTTTGTTTGGATTTTTTGGTTGGTTTTATACAGACCGTCTGTTTCATCTATTAAATAATTAGCCTGATCATAGAAATATTATAAAAAAAAAACGTTTCAAGATTTTCTATAACTTCTTGCTGATGTTGAGCAGGCAGCTGCAATAGTAAGATAATGTAATCCTAATTATGCGTATTTGAATGTGCTCATAATAAACAATTGGCTATGTATATGTATTTTTGTTTTTTAATTAAGGCCTTAAAATGCCGTTTAAAATTATTCAGTTATCGTCGTGCCCCGAACAATATCCGGAGGGAGCAGCAGGAGTGACAATGATTTTTTAGATGTTTCCAAAGCGGTGATAAGGTCTTGAGTTTTCGACCATCAGCAAATAAGCTTGGCAATTTAGCAAAATTAGTAGTTTATTTAATAAGTAAATTCAGCTTTATTGAGAAAAAAGCTGATTTCAAAGGGTCAATGAATGGCTTTGACTATCTGACATCTTCATTCAGGCATTATTCATTCTTGCTTATTTATTATGAATCAAAAAATGTATTCTTAAAGCAGTCAAGGTCAGGTGTCATGTTAATTAGTTTAATAATGAGTAGATTGTGATCACAGTTTGAGTTTGGCACTTTATAAGTGCTGCTGACTATGTGACGTGAAGAGTCTTTATGACCATGAGTCCATGTCTCAAAACAACAGTCTCAAACAATGTCATCTTCTATGGTGTACGAACTATTATATTTTACCTCTTCTATACTGTTGCTTTTAATTCATCATGTGATGAGATAGAACAGTCCATGGTGTTAACATGATGTGGAGCAGTGGTCTGAGCGTTGTGTTTGTTTTGACCTCCAGATGGACCAACGTCGTAAGGGGACAAGAGACTTTGTTCCAAACCCCGACCGGCCCAGCAGCCCGCGGCCCATCCACCGTAGGATCCCAGCGTCAGCGTCCCAGAGTGGCGTCCCACCAGGCACTGTCCCTGGATCCTCAACTGGAAAGCCGCTGAGTCTGGAGGTAAGTCTGAAGCAGGCTCTCAGTGGAAAAAGTGAAACCTTACTACAGTATGTTGACATGTACACATAAGGCTTAAGGCGACTGCAGTAATAACACTGTGAAAGAAATGCAGACATTTTGAACAGAGACTGTGTGTTCATGTGCTTGATGCTGTGATATGTTTGACGTGTGAGATACATATAGACAGATATATATGAATCAATCTTCTTGTTTGATAATGTTCAGATTCCTGTTTATCACATCCTGTCCAGATATTTAGACTGGTGACATTGTTATTGAAACTTTCATGTTGATAAAGCCCCATTGAATTGAAAAAAGGTAGATAGATAAATAGATAGATAGATAGATAGATAGATAGATAGATAGATAGATAGATAGATAGATAGATAGATAGATAGATAGATAGATAGATAGATAGATAGATAGATAGATAGATAGACAGATAGTTAAGGCAGCAACTTAAACAACGTAGTCTTCTATTATGTATTAGCTATTACATTTTATACAGCTAACTCTTCTATACTTTAGCTTGTATATAATTTACTACATGAAATGTATGTTTAATTAAGTATTGTTGCATTGTGATCGGGATCCTTTTAATTAAGTCGTATTTGTTTCGACCTCCAGATGGACCAACGTCGGAAGTGGACAAGAGACTTTGTTCCAAACCCCGTTCGGCCCAGCAGCCCGCGGCCCATCCACCGTAGGATCCCAGCGTCAGCGTCCAAGAGGGGCTTCCCACCTGGCACTGTCCCTGGATCCTCAGCTGGAAAGCCGCAGACTCTGGAGGTAAGTCTGACTCCTACTCTCTTAGACTGGCAACATCGGTATTGAATCTTTAATGTCAATGAAGCCTCTTTGAATTGAAAAAGGTGAATAGATAGATAGATAGATAGATAGATAGATAGATAGATAGATAGATAGATAGATAGATAGATAGATAGATAGATAGATAGATAGATAGATAGATAGATAGATGGATAGATAGATAGATGGATAGATGGATGGAGGGTTAGGCGGGTGGATGGATGGATGGATGGATAGATAGATGGATAGATAGATATTACGATAGATGGATAGATCAAGATCCTTTTAATTCAACATGTGATGAGATAGAACAGTCCATGGTGTTCACATGATGTGGAGCAGTGGTCTGAGCATTGTATTTGTTTTGACCTCCAGACCGACCAACGTCATAAGGGGACAACAGACTTTGTTCCAAACCCCGACTGGCCCAGCAGCACGCGGCCCATCCACCGTAGGATCCCAGCGTCAGCGTCCAAGAGGGGCTTCCCACCTGGCACTGACCCTGGATCCTCAG
>NC_048408.1:5545380-5555322 GCF_013103735.1 Etheostoma cragini
TGTGGAGCAGTGGTCTGAGAGTTGTATTTGGTTTGACCTCCAGACCGACCAACGTCGTAAGGGGACAAGAGACTTTGTTCCAAACCCCGTTTGGCCCAGCAGCCCGCAGCCCATCCACCGTAGAATCCCAGCGGCAGCGTCCCAGAGTGGCGTCCCACCTGGCACTGTCCCTGGCTTCTCAGCTGGAAAGCCGCTGAGTCTTCTGGATGTAAGTCTAACTCCGGCTCTCAATGGAAAAAGGGAAACTTTACTACTGTTTGTTGACCAGTCCACATAAGGCATAAGGCCTACTGCAGTAATAACACTGGGAAAGAAATGCAGTCAGTTGGCACAGAGAGACAGCAGAGTTTTTCATAACATTCTGGTTTTACTCAATAATCAATTTGTTCCCTAAAAGAATGTTGAAAATGATTTTCTTTTATCTGTTTAAAACTCAACAAGCAATTTGTTGTATTTC
The DNA here is from genome assembly GCF_013103735.1 of Etheostoma cragini. Classification (NCBI taxonomy): domain Eukaryota; kingdom Metazoa; phylum Chordata; class Actinopteri; order Perciformes; family Percidae; genus Etheostoma; species Etheostoma cragini. The sequence goes on from NC_048408.1 coordinate 5,545,838, forward strand.
ATTCGAATACTGAAAACAGAACTGAGAAATGCAGAAATGAGTACACTTTAATATTTGTAATATTTATTCAAAGTATTATTGTTACTTATTATCACTATCAACCTAGGCTCTCTCAATATGTAGTAACACACATAAATTCATACTTGTAGAAATGACAGGTTCTGTTGTTACTGTATGGCCAAACAGAGTTTCTCATCCCCTGACCTGTGACCTAGGAATGACCAGATTTAAGGGTTTTAAGTTTTCCCCCTTGTTTCATCTTACATACTATAGTGTTTTGAAAAACTTCCACCACAATGGTGAGTTAGTTGACCTATCTCAACAGCGCTGTGGCGTAAGGACTGGATACACCACAGACACATTCTAGGATAGGAGAAAAAACACTCTGAGTTGTTAGCACATCTTCAATCACAATCAATTAGGCAGCGCTGAGCTGCGGACGCAGTGACGGTGGCTCTGCAAAATAGTCTCTGGAAGAAACTTGTTCATGTGAAACATTTGACTCCTGCAAAAGAAAATGCCACAAAAAAAGTAAATTAAGTTAACTGTTTACACAATAGAATAATGTAAGCTATTTAAAGTAGCACAAATTGCACAAATGAGTAAATGTAATTTTCTTTTACCAGTGTTTTGACGTGTGTACTTTGTCTATAGCAATCCCACCAAATGATCCCAAATCGCTCAAGTTAGATAGCAAATGCCATAAACATATTCTTTGTAAATGTTCCCAATCTTTCACTGAAAAAGCCTAGCAAGCCTGCCGTATTGCACAATCCGAATTTTTTTTTAAACGTGCCATTTCTAGAATGGGACTTGCTAGCTCGTATTATGTTGTTCTTTCCCGTTGCAAAGGGATTTTAACAACGGCAACACACAGAGAGCAGAAGGTCAGGGGAAAAGCCTGACATCATGCGTCTGTCTTTTTTTGGGAAATGTAGTTATGTTAATCCAGGCTAATGGTGTGTTAACATGATGAGTGATTTGTTTTTATCTTTAGATGGCACTCAATGCTCCTCAGCCGTTGTGGGACAGCCCAAAGCCGCAGTGGGTGAAAAACATGGAGGTTTGTATGGAAAGGAGAAAGGAGTTTGGCGGCTGGCACAAGAGTGCCACTCAGCCTGCAGGTAAGCCTGACTATGGTTTCACTAAGCCCCGCCAAAAAACTCCTTATGGCTCCCCACATTTCTACAGCTTTTCGCCTTTTCCTTTGCACTGTTGCTCCCCCTGTGGCTCTGAGCCTGATTCTCCAAGTGGCTCCCCACTTGGCTCTAACCCTGGCTCTTTAAGTGTAACCCCTTGTGGCACTAGCCCTGGCTTTCCAAATGGCTCCCCGCGTGGCTCCAAGCCTGGTTTTTCAAGTGAATCGCCACATAGTTTTAACCCTGGCTCTCCATGTGGCCCCCCTTGTGGCTCCAACTCTGACTCTCCATGTGGCTCCCCACGTGGCTCCAACCCTGGAGTGCCAAGTGGCCCCCCTCGTGGCTCTGACCCTGGCTTTCCAATTGGTTGCACACATTGCTCTGAGTCTGGCTCTCCTTGTATCTCTGAATCTAGCTCTTCAAGCTGGTTCCCTTCTATCTCTGACTCTGGCTCTCCATGTGGCTCTCCAAAAGGCTCGCCACATTACTCTAACACTGTCTCTCCATGTGGCTCTCCAAAAGGTTCCCCACATGGCTCTGACCATGTCTCTCCATGTGGCTCTCCAAAAGGCTCGCCACATTACTCTAACCCTGTCTCTCCATGTGGCTCTCCAAAAGGTTCCCCACATGGCTCTGACCCTGTCTCTCCATGTGGCTCTCCAAAAGGTTCCCCACATGGCTCTGACCCTGTCTCTCCATGTGGCTCTCCAAAAGGCTCCCCACATGGCTCTGACTCTGGCTCTCGATGTGCCTCCCCTTTTATCTCTGACTCTAGCTCTTTACGGTGGTTCCCTTCTATCTCTGGATCTAGCTCTCCATGTGGCTCTCCAAAAGGCTCCCCACATGGCTCTAACCTTGTCTCTCCATGTGCCCCCCCACATGGCTCTGACCTTGGCTCTCCAAGTGCCTCCCCTTGTATCTCTGACTCTAGCTCTTCACGTTGGTTCCCCTCTATCTCTGACCCCGACTCTCCATGTGGCTCTGCAAAAGGCTTGCCACATGGCTCTAACCCTGTCTCTCCATGTGCCTCCCCACGTGAATATGAGCCTAGTTCTCCAAGTGGCTCCCCACATGGCTCCCTCCCTGGCTCTACAAAGGGCTCCCTACATGGCTCTGACCCTGGCTCTCCTGTTGCCTCCAGTGAGCTTCCACTGTTATGGAGCAACCCAGAGCTGAAGTGGGTGAAGAAAATGACCCTTTTGATAAGGAGGGGAAAACCATTTGGCAGCAAGAGCACCCCTGAACCTGCAGGTAAGTCTGGTCCTGGCTCTGGCTCCCCACCTGGCTCTGATTCTGGCTCTTCAAGTGGCTCCCATTGTAGCTCAGACACTAAATCTACCTTGATTAAGGAGAAATTCCGGACCTCTAGGCCGTCAGATGAGCCTACCAAGATCCCTCAAACAACGCTGAAGAGGGGGACCTACTCTGACCAACCTCAGGGACCCACTTCAACTTTGAAAGCAGGCCCCTCTAGAAGACCATGTGCACCAAGTGCTCTTATGCCGCAATGGAGGGGCCCTGAGCCGAAGTGGGTGAAGAACATTAGGGGTTTAATAAACATGAGAAACCAGGGCAGGGGGCGCAAGAGAGACGCTGCAGGTAAGTCTGCTGGTAAGTACTTTTGTGTCTAAATTGATTTTTAATTCAGTTTTTCTGATTTCATTGTGCTAAAGCGTGTTAAATGTACTGTATTTGAATAACTTTTCTTTAATTCTTTTGAATTTTTTAAATTAATTAATTTAAACTGATCTGAATTTATTTAAATTAAATGTATTAATTGCCTGGAATTTAAATACTTGGAATTAATTTGAATTGCTGTGAATTATTTGATAGATGTTTTGTATTTATTTGAATTGAAAGGATTTCATTTGAATTGCATTGAATTTATTTTCTTTGAATGGATTTCAATTGGTTTGAATTATTTGAAGTATTTAAGTTGAATTCATTTGAATTTAACTGATTTTTTCATAGAATTTAGTTGAATTGCTTTGAATTACATCACTTTGAATGGAAATGCTTTACATAGATTTCAGTTGATTATAATGTAATTAAAGTAAATTATAGAAAATATAACTTGATGAAAGGACATGTTCTGGTAAGATCCGAGTCCGTTAGGTTATTGGATTAGTAACGGAAGGAGTGCATGCGCCCATATAAAGAGGTTCACTCCTCGATGCAGTGGCCGTGGGTTCGACCCCGCCTTGCGGCCCTTTGCTGCATGTCATTGCCCCTCTCTTTCCCCTTTCACGTCTTCAGCTTCCCTAACAAAACAAAGGGCTAAAATGCCCAAAAACATAGAGAAGAGAGAGGCAATGTTAAGCTGGAACCCTCTTGTAAAAGGTAAATAATCTTTTTTTTATTGTATTATTAAAATGATGAAGAGAGAATATTCATGTTTACCTTTATTCTATTCCAAATGTAACTACTTCCTGTTGTCTGCATTTGTTTGTTTTTACAGAGAGGAAGCAGGAGAGGTGCAGGATGGCAAAATTAAGCTTCAACCCTTTCATGTAAAAGGTAAATATCCATTTCTTAGAATGATACAGATGAATAATTCATATTTACCTTGGGCTGGTTCAACCCTAACAAATTGTAGCAAAACAATTATTTTTTTTAAAACGGGTTCATTGAACCACCTGTTGCATGCGCAAACCTTTTATTTAATAATTAACGACTTTCTGTTGTGTGCATTTTGTTTTTAAAGAGAGGAAACGCGAGGTGGAGTCAAAATGAAGTATGAGGAATGTCAGTATGTGTGAGACAGGCCTTCCCTCACTTGTGTCTCTGTCATACTGATTACATTAATGGCGTTTTTCCATTAATGGTACCTGCTCGACGCGTCTCGACCGCGGTGCCCGTGCTCCTTTTTCCACTGCAAATTGGTACCGCCTCCTGCTGGAAGTGTGCCGTGGCTGGTCGTCATAGCAGCAAACCGTGACCTAACGCGACAAACACACACAGAACATCGAAGGTGTGTTGCTATTGATTCTGCCAGAAGGCAAAGTAGTTTTAAAAGAGGCTGGAGGCAACAAGCCCATCTGTCACTCGCAATGATGACGCAGTGATTGGTGACGATTCTCTCCGACCAATCAGTAATCTGCAGGTTTTCACGTCACCTCAGCTCACTTGGAACCCCGACCGAGGTAGTACTACAAAAAGTACCTACTGGCAGGTACGACGGACCGTTCTTCGTAATGGAAAACAAAAAAGGCGAGTAGAGTGGAGGCGAGTCGAGTAGGTACCATGCAGTGGAAAAATGCCATATTTTCAACATGGATCAACAGAAACCTCAGTATGGCTGGGGATGGTACATTTTTCACTTGGCTACCCCTTTAACATTCTAGTCATGATTAATGAAACCTCTAACTATTTTTGTGTTTAGCAAAGGTCAATCAGACAAGACACTTATATGTGTCATAGGTCCTTAATATACAATACAATAATATGTCATGTTCTGGTTAAAGAAGAAAGAAGATGTTTAACCTACATACAGTAGATGGATAAATCATATTCATCTTTACTCTCTTAAGCTTTTACATACTTTCTTTCATGTGCATTTGTTGGGGAGGGAGGTGGATGCGAAGAGCAAAATTAATTGTGAACCCTTATGTGCAAGGTAAATATGATTTTTTTTTTTTTTTACTATCAGAATGATAGACATGGATAGTTCTTGTTCACTTCTGTTCTTCATTAAGATTTTAAGTACTTTCTGTTGTCTGCATTTGTTTTGTTGTGACAAAGAGGAGAGGAGATGTATGGTTTTAAATCCCAATTTCATCTGACAAAATGTCAAAAGCTTGTAACTAACCTCGTTCTGGGGAGTTTACTCCCCAAAATCCCTATGTGTTTTTTTTGCCCAGCATATTTTCTTACACCCCACTACTCTCTGTGTTGCCCTCCGATGCCCTCCGATGCCCTGCCATGCCCTGCGGTGCCCTGTGATGCCCTGTGAAGCCCAGTGATGCCCTGCCATGACCTGTGATACCCTGCAAGGCCCTGTGATACCCTGTGATGCCCTGCGGTGCCCTGTGTTGCCCTGTGAAGCCCAGTGATGCCCTACCATGACCTGTGATACCCTGCAAGGCCCTGTGATACCCTGTGATTCCCTGCGGGGCCCTGTGTTGCCCTGTGAAGCCCAGTGATGCCCTGCCATGACCTGTGATACCCTGCAAGGCCCTGTGATACCCTGTGATGCTCTGCGATGCCCTGTGATGCCCTGTGTTGCCCTCCGATGCCCTATGATGCCCTGTGATGCCCTGCGGTGCTCTGCGATGGCCTGTGATGCCCTGCGGTGCTCTGTGATGCCCTTTGATGCCCTGTGATGCTCTGCGATGCCCTGTGATGCCCTGTGTTGCCCTCCAATGCCCTATGATGCCCTGTGATACCCTGCACGGCCCTGTGATGCCCTGTGATGCCCTGTGGTGCTCTGCGATGGCCTGTGATGCTCTGCATTGCCCTATGATGCCCTATGATGCCCTGCGATGGCCTGCGATGCCCCGCAGTGTCCTGCTGAACCCGGCTACACCCTGCTAAGCTCTGTCATGCCCTGCAGTGTCCTGCTGCGTCCTTCTGAACCCGGCTGCGTCCCGCTCCGTCCACCTATCCTCTGCTGTACAACGCTACACCCTGTAACACCCTGCAATGCCCTGCAGTGACAGTCGGGGTCCAACTTTACTGAGAGAGGTGGCTTCAGTGTGTCTGAGTGAAAGAAAACCCTTTTAATATTCCAGTAAACTCATTTTGACAAATAGATTGAACTGGTTTTCCTACTTTAGTCAATAAATGTTTAATGATAACAGTGAATAATTCTGTTTCTAATCAATAGTAAAATAGTAAACCACAGAGAATAGTGAACATGGCCTCACAAATTATAGGGTAGCCACAAAATCCCTTAACCCTCATGGTGTCTTTGGGTCAAATGGACCCGTTTTCCTATATCAGTGTTCTTCTACCCAACTACCTAATTGTAATTACCCAAAATAACATGATTGATGCCACACAATGCTCTTTGGCAGATACAAATCTCTACTTTCCTTAATTTTGGGGTGTTAAAGTGGTTTCAAAATAGTATTGAGTTGACAAATTCCAGTCTGTGTATATCCATCAACAAACATTCCTTTAGTTTTAATCTAAATAATTCCTAATTTCTGCTTTTCTAACTCAAACGTAATTTCCTATCAATGAGGTTTATTGACCATAAATTCCAAAAATAACTGTAAAACTAAAGTTAATAAGTAAGTGGGACGTAGTGTTGAAAACGTCAAAAGAAAGTGACAAAAAAATTCAAAAAACCCATTTAAAGTATTGAAAAATTGGACAAAAATGTGAGAAAAAGTTAAAAACATGGATAAAAAGCGTAAGCAAAGGTGTTGATTTTCAGGAAGACAACTTAAGGGTTAAGCAGTATTTATAAAGAACACATTACAAACAAAGCTGGGAAAATGATTAGTGACCCCTCCCATCCAATACAGAGCGGATTAGAACTCCCTCCTTCAGGCAGTAGCAACAACAAATAGAAACATCTTCAAGAAATCCTTCATCCCCAATGCTGTGAAGGTGCTAAATAACATAAATGGAATGGAGGGAGGCAGACTTCCGGGCTGCAGGTTCTATGCAAGGCACAGCATTTTTAGTCGGTTATATTTATTTAGTTATTTACTTTTGTAAATGTATCTTTTATAAGTCGCTTTTTATGAAATGTATCGTCTGTTTTGTCCGTCTCGTCGTACTGTTTGTAATGTCCTGTCTCTCTTGTATTCTTGGTGAAACTGAAGAAAGATTTTCACATCTGTGGACAATGAAAAGGTTTTTCATGTTCCTAATATTAATATTTTTTAACAACTCGTTTTCACTGGACAATTTTGAGGTAGACATTTAACATGTTCAAGTCATGGGTAGAAGACTGCATCCAGACCCAAAGCTGATCCTTTTGTGCACGACGGGGGGACTGAACACACAAAAACTGGGCAAACAACTATTAATCTTCTTTATAAAGTGTTAGTACTGAAACATAGCAAACAGTTCTCCTCGTGACAAACCTCTGCAGTGTTGGAGTTTCCTCAAACAAGACACTGTGACAAAGAGATGTCTCTGTCAGTCTGTTTATTCTGGTGACGAATGCACAACAGCCCCTCCCCATCAGCTGAAGCAGCCGCTCTTCAAGCTTTTAGGACGTGTTCCCGCTTCCAGCAGAGGAAGCAGTTGTTTGTGGTCTTGTGTGTCTTTTTTGTGTTTTATACATTTGTTCCTTTTTATGTCTGTTACATGTAAATTATGGTTCTAATAGTTGATGACGGTTCTGAAATGTAACATATTTCTATATATAATGTTTTGCCTGTTATGTTTACTTTCTTGGGCAATAAAGACATATTGTGTTAACACTATCAATTTCATTCAAAACAGTGATAACTTTTCAGTTATCACTGTTTTGACAGACACACAACACAACGTTCAGTGTGTATAAAAACAATTATTGCAAACAGACCTAAGTACTACACAGATATGAACATCTGCGTCTGCACCACTAAAGTGAACATAAAAGAAATATAAATGATATACATATATATGACTAGGGCTGTAACGATATGGAAAATAAAACCGAAATCGCGACACTCGCAGATTGAGAAAATAGAATTGCGACACGCCGCTTCCAACTCCGAGTTATCCTTCCCGTCCAGTTCCAATGCTACCACATCTTTAAATTACTATTAGTACCTAATTGGTGCCTTATTTCTGGTTTGTCTGGTAAGTTTAGCTAACTGTAAAGACGGCTAAAAGCGACCGAGGTGTAACGTTACGAACGGCCGCTGTGACTCAAGTGCCTGGGTCTGCTTGCCGACGGTTCAGTACAGCCCAGACACATGTTCCGAAGCCTGAAGGCTTTCTGAGACCAAGACTGTGTGGCCTACACGGAATCGTGACAGCCTGGCACCAAACCCCTACAGATTAACACAAGGAAAAAGATCACCAAATGGCAAAATGACAAAGGACGGAGTAGCCCAAATTGCCTAAAGTCTAAAAACTACAGACTCTGTAGATCACAGCTTCAACAACGCTGATTCTTCCAAACGGCCCAGGGGTCCATGACCAGGTGACCGCGTCAATAAACACCCTGAGCGCCCAAAAACTAGTGTTGGACCACCGCCTGTCCAGAGCGGCTACAGGTTTGCACACGGTCAAACGTTAGTGCAAAATTGTTTCAGCTCTGCAAAATCAGACAACAAACATAGTTTTTTCCTCCTTTAAGTCGACTAGAACTGTTCCCTGCTGCCACTCTAGGAAGAGAAAGGCATGTCCCTGTTGACGAATCAATAGTTTAAAATAGAGTGAGACCGGCTTGCTCAGGCAGATATATCCCTGTTTAAAATCAGTTAACCCCCTGCGTGGTCCAGCAGTGTAAATCTCTTAGTGAAGAGGATGTTCTCCAGTAGAGGAGGAAGTTTTTCTTTGTTTCTACATATACCCTCCTCTGTGGGCAGCCATGTATGTCAGAGTCCTTCTGTTTCTACAGCCAGCCTGTATTTATATAAACTTACAAACATGTGAGTTTGGAATTAATCCTTTGAGAAAAAGGTTTCTAGTGATGTCCAACATGTTCATATCTACTGTGGAATTATGAAATAAAGCCAGCTCAAACTTATCAAGATTTTGACAATTCTATTGTTAAAATACCTTGATTTTGCTCTGGCCCCAAACGGCCAAGTACGGTTTCCCGTTGAAATTGAAACCTGATCCACATAGTAGAGCTCCTCGCCGTTCTATTGATACCCAACCTGTCCATATCTGCTATGGAATTAGGGGGAAAATCCAGCTCAAACAAATCAAGATTTTATCAATTCTATTGTTAATATTCCTTGATTGTGCAATGCCCCCAAACGGCTAAATATGGTTTCCCATTGGATTTCAAACCTGATTTGGATACTGACGCTCCTCACCTTCCTGATGAATTATGGGAAAAATCCAGCAAAAAAAAAAAAATCCAGAATTTGACAATTCTATTGCTACAGTTCCTTACTTTGCACTTGCGCCCAAACGGCCAAATATGGTTTCCTGTTTACTTTGAAAGCTGATTCACATACTACAGTTTTATTTTTAAAGCAAATGCTAAAAGCAAAACCTTCCGTTCCCATTTCACCTCAGAGTGAATATTTGATCAACATTAGTGAACACGAGCTACTCTCTCTCAAAGCCAGAAACCAGAGACATAAGTCTGGAGCTTCTCCAGAGACAATGAATAGAAGACGGATTTGGTCTTCTTTTGTTTTATACCTAAATGAGTTGTATTATATTAGTGTTCGCAGTTGTGAAACAGAAATGTCCCATATTACAAAATATACATATATATAC